>NW_026016570.1:0-131112 GCF_020379485.1 Brassica napus | reverse complement strand
TGGCCAAGCACTACAGATGCAGATGAGCTCAACAAAGAAGAGAGCAAGACAGGTCTTTGGGCTACTCCTCACCATGATCCGTGTACAATGGTCTTATCCAACACTGCTTAAGAGGCACACTACCTGATCTTGAAAAAGTGTGCGCAATTCAGAAGGAACAAGGCTCTATTGGGTTGTTTGGAAAGAATGAGAGCTATCTCTCGTAAATCAAGCCAACTCAAGAGGAGGGAGGGGAAGCTCCACAAGCACACAAGGCTGCGCATGGGAAGTATGATGAGAGGAGGTTCAATGGGAACTGTGATCACTGCAAGAAGCATGGCCACAAGAAGAGCCAATGCTGGATACTCCATCCCCATCTCAGCCGGCAAAGTTTATGAAAGACAGAGAGGCAAGGGCTAATATCTCAGACGGAGCAAGCGCAAGTGGAGCAGGTACTAGCAAAGGGAAGGAGATAGATGGGCGTGAAGCAGGTGATGGGAGGTCTCTTGTTGCCTACACTGGAGCCCCAAGCAACCGTGGGAACTATGATCAAGAGTATCTAAGGAAATCCGACCTGGATGCTCTCATTAAGCTCTTCAAGGAGCATGGTAACAGTTTTGGATATTCCTTTGGTGCTAGGGCTATAGGGAATGATGAGAATCCAACTAGCATTGATAGGATGCATGAAAGTGTGATAGAGATAATAAACCAATCTAGAACGGACAGTTTTGCTAGGAATGATCATGCATTCAAACCATCTAGTATACTTGCTCATATTGCTAGTTCACATACCATCAAGCCTTTAGTAGTTGATTCTGGTGCATCTCATCATATGATAAGTGACACTAGTTGATTAAAAACATTGTACCAATGAATGGAAATGTGATGATAGCTAATGGAGATAAGATACCTATTAGAGGAATAGAAGTCTTAAACTGTTTGATAAGGAAACTAAAGCCTTTTATATGCCTGAATTTACTTCAAACTTGTTATCTGTTAAGAATGTGCTACTGATTTGCAATGCAATGTCATATTCAGTCCTAATGATGTGAAGTTTCAGGATATTAAAAGCAGCAAGATGATTGGAAAGGGAGTTACTAAAGGAGAATTGTATTTACTTGAAGATCTTGCTCCTGTTTCTAGTTATAGCTGCTCGTTTACTTCTGTTTCTGGTTCTAGTTTAAGTAAAAATGCATTGTGGCATGCTAGATTAGGACACCCTCATAATAAGGCTTTAAAACTGATGTTGCCAGGTGTTTCCTTTGAGAATAATGAGTGTGAAGCTTGCATTTTAGGCAAGCATTGTAAGACTGTCTTTACTAATCTACTACAGTTTATGAGAAGTGTTTTGATTTGATTCATTCTGATGTTTGGACTGCTCCTTGCTTATCTAGAGACAATCAAAAGTATTATGTAACTTTCATTGATGAAAAATTCAAATACACCTGGTTAACTTTAATTCCAACCAAAGATAGGGTACTTGATGCATTTAAGAACTTTCAATCATATGTGACTAACCATTATAATGCCAAGATAAAGATTTTCAGGTCAGATAATGGAGGAGAGTACACGGGACAAGCATTCAAGCTCCATCTATCTCAGCATGGAATACTACATCAGACAAGCTGTCCCTATACTCCACAACAGAATGGTGTGGCTGAGAGAAAGAATAGGCATCTGATGGAAGTGGCCAGGTCCATGATGTTTCAAACCAATGTACCCAAAAGTTCTGGAGTGATGCGGTCACTACAGCTTGTTATCTCATCAACAGAACACCAACTCTGATTCTGCAAGGGTTATCACCATTTGAGGTATTGAACCGATACAAGCCCTCATTGGAACATATGAAGATCTTTGGGTGTTTGTGTTTTGTGATGGTACCGGGAGAATTAAGAAACAAGCTTGAAGCTAGAAGCTCCAAGGCAATGTTTGTTGGATACTCATCAAGTCAGAAAGGATATAAGTGCTATGATCCTAACACAAGGAGAGTGTTAGTATCTAGAGAAGTGAAGTTTGTGGAAGAAAAAGGATATTATGAGGAGCAGATTCAAGAAGATTTGAAAGATCTCACTTCAGATAGAGCTGCAACCTTGAGGATAATACTAGAAGGACTTGGTATCAATATGGATCAAGGACAGCAAGAAGTAAGAGGCACTACACCAATACCGAATCATCAGACGTCCAATCTTGAACATGAGGGAGGGAATGGAACAGAAACTCAAACTCAAAGTCATGAAGAGAGTTCTGGTTCTCATGATCAAGCTGTGGAGTCAAATGATCAACAAGAAGGAGCTGAAGCAAGTCAGCTAAGGGATGAAGGAGCTGAAGCAAGTCAGCCAAGAGAAGAAGCAAGAGAAGAAAGTACACGAGAAGATGTACAAGACATGGAGTTACCGGCACAAGAAGGGCCAGTGTTGAGAAGAAGTACAAGGCTGAGAAAGGATCCTTCCAGTTGGGTAAACACGAGAGTGTACTACAATGCTCAAGCTGTAAAGCATCCTACTCAGGCCGTGTGTTCTTTCTCTCAATATCCAGAAGCACATTGTGCATTCATGGTAAACTTAGATGAGAATCACATTCCAAGAAGCTATGAAGAGGCAATGGAGGATAAGGAATGGAAGGAATCAGTAGGAGCTGAGGCAGGAGCTATGATAAAGAATGATACATGGTTTGAAAGTGAACTACCAAAGGGAAGAAGGCAGTATCTAGTAGATGGATCTTCACAATCAAATACAAGGCTGATGGACAGATTGAGAGGAAGAAGACTAGATTAGTAGCAAGAGGGTTCACTCAAACATATGGAGAGGATTACATTGAGACATTTGCACCAGTAGCCAAGTTACATACCATTAGAATTGTACTAAGCTTGGCGGTTAACCTTGGATGGGGATTGTGGGAAATGGATGTGAAGAATGCATTCTTACAAGGAGAACTTGAGGATGAAGTCTACATGTATCCTCCACCAGGTCTTGAACATCTAGTGAAGAGAGGGAATGTACTGAGGCTAAAGAAGGCTATCTATGGGTTGAAGCAATCACCAAGAGCATGGTACAACAAGTTGAGCACAACTCTGAACGGCCAAGGTTTTAAGAAGTCAGAATTGGACCATACTCTCTTTACCCTCACTACTCCCTCAGGTATGGTTGCTCTCCTTGTGTATGTGGATGATATCATTATCACAGGAAGTGATAAGGAAGGTATCAAAGCAACTAAGGAGTTTCTAAAGTCTATGTTTGAAATAAAAGACTTGGGAGAAATGAAATACTTTCTTGGAATTGAGATTTGTAGATCCAAGGAAGGTTTGTTCATGTCCCAAAGGAAGTATACACTTGATCTTTTGAAAGGTGCAGGTGTTTATGGAGGCAAGACAGCAAAGATGCCAATGGAGGATGGCTACAAAGTACCAAGAGAGGGGGAGATTGAAGACAGCAAGCCATTTCATGATCCTAAACTCTATAGAAAACTTGTTGGCAAATTGATTTATCTAACCATCACAAGACCTGATATATGCTTTGCTGTGAATCAGGTGAGTCAACACATGCAGCTTCCCAAGGAACATCACTGGCGTATGGTGGAGAGGCTGCTGATGTATCTAAATGGCTCGCCGGATCAAGGTGTATGGATGGGGTGCAATGGAAGCACAGAAGTGGTGGGCTATTGTGATGCTGATTGGGCAGGTGATAGAGCTGACAGAAGATCAACAACCGGCTATTGCACATTCATTGGAGGCAACTTGGTGACTTGGAAGAGTAAGAAACAGAAGGTGGTGTCATGCTCTAGTGCAGAAGCTGAGTATAGAGCTATGCTGAAGCTTACAAACGAGCTAGTTTGGATCAAGGGCATCTTGAAGCATTTGGAGATAGCACAAGACACTCCAATGACAATGCATTGTGACAACCAGGCCGCCATTCACATAGCCTCCAACTCGGTGTTCCATGAGAGAACAAAGCACATTGAGGTTGATTGCCACAAGGTGAGGCAGATGATTGTCCTAGGAGTCATCTTGCCATGTTATACTAGGAGTGAAGATCAGTTGGCTGATGTATTCACCAAGGCTGCGAGGCAAAAGACAATGGAGTCCATTCATATCAGATTGGGCCTCATTGATCTTGGGAAGAGAAGCAGCTGATCCCCTTAGTCATGAGATCTTTACTCTTTTTCCCTCATTAAGGTTTTGTCCCAATGGGTTTTCCTTAGTGAAGTTTTTTAATGAGGAAGATCTCATGGCTGTCCAAGCTTAGTCTTTCACAAAGCTAAGCTTGAGGGGGAGTGTTGAGATGAGCTGAGTATATGGAGATGAAGAGATAAGGAGTTGAAGAGAAGAGGAGATGAAGTACTTAGGGAAGTTTGGGAGAGTATGGTACGGCAGGCCGTACAAGGCCGTACAAGGCCGTACAAGGCCGTACAAGGCCGTACCATCCAAACCTCAACCAAAACTTACCATACCTTATCCAAGTGAGACGGTAACTAAGGAGGAGTGACTTGGGTAGCTTAGGGAGAGGATCAAACCGTTGAGAGGATAAGGGAACACGGTGCCAGGCTGGAACAGGCTGGAAAGCTGAAGCACCTTTAGTCCAAGATGCCATAAGCGTGTGAGCCATCCTGACCAATCATTCAAAAGGCGCCCTTGACTCCACACGGTTGAATAGTGCTCAGTTCCCTTCTTGTAAACCCTTGTGTCTCTCTTATAAATATGTAACCTCACTCATTAATAAGATTAAGCAAGTTTTGAGACTCTCTCTTAGTCTTTAAATCTCAATGGTTCCATATTAGACTCCTAATCTCATTTCATACTCTAATCTTCACTAAATCGTTTCTAGTCTTTCCTAAACACTCAGATTACTCTAAACATTACTAAAAATCATATAAAGCTCTCCTTTGGTAACTCCCTTGCCAATCATCTTTCTTGTGTCAATATCCTGAAACTTCACATCATTAGGACTAAAGATAACATTACAATGTAAATCAGTAGTACATCTTTTAACAGATAATAAATTTGATGTGAATTCAGGCATATAGAAAGCTTTAGACTCCTTATCAAACAGATTTAGATTTCCTATCCCTTTAATTGCAATTCTATCACCATTTGCAATCATCACATTACCACAAGCAGGTTCTATATCCTTAATAAGACTAGTGTCACTAATCATGTGATGAGATGCACCTGAATCTACAATCAAGGGTTTTATCACATTTTTAGCAGCAAGGGTTCTAGGCAAATCATTCAAGCTGTTTAGAAATCTAGATGCATCATTCATCTCACTGTTATGACTTAGATAACCATGAGTTCTATCTATGTATGATGCAGCAAGAGAGTATCCTAGAGGAGTGTTCATACAGTTACCATTCTCCTTGAGAGCTTTGATAAGAGCATCAATGTCTGATCTCCTTATCATCTCACCATCAGTGCTCTTCCCCGGAATGTGCTGAGTGGTTAAGGCCTTCCCTTCACCTTCTCGCATGGCCTGTCCAGCTCCAGATGTTCCAGCTTCACTAGCTCCATCAGATAGATGCGCCCTTGCCTCTCTATCCTTCATGAACTTGGTGGGCTTGAGATGGGGGTGTAGAATCCAGCATTGGCTCCTCTTATGGCCCTGTGTTGAGATGAGGAGTTAAACTATGAAGGCTTAGGAAACCTTGGGAAGAAGGAATGAGGAGAAGAAGGCATTAAGAGGAGTTAGGCCGAGACAAGACCGTACAGGCCGTACACTGGCCGTACTGTCCGTACAAGTAGGACACAGCCAAATGGGAAGTTACCCTACCTTGAGGTGAAAGGTAACTTAGAAGGAGTTAACCTTTGGGAGTAACTGAGCAGACCGTTGAAGATAGGATAAGGGACGCGGCTTGACAGGCTGGACACGAGCTGTAAAGGGAAAGCAAACCTTATCCATCCGGTCACACATGTGAAGCTCCTCATTGGCTCAGTTTGAATTAGGCGCGCCTCTCTTCATTGACTACACATGCTTGTTCTACTTTATCCTTATGAAGCCCTAGGATCTAAAGTCTATATATTGTAAACTCTCTCATTAATAAAAGATTAGACAGTTCTAAACAATCTCTCTCTATACTCATTTCATTATGATTCTCCATTAGTCTATAATCTGTCTCTTAATCTCTTATTCTCTTCTATAATCCTTCCTAAACTCAGATAATCATCTATATCCTTAAATCTCATATGGTATCAGAGCCAGGTTGATTGAAATCTGAGTTCGTGAGTGTGTTTGAAACTTTAAGAGAACAAGTGAGTGTGTTTGAGAGTTTCTTGAGAGTTCAAAAGCTCAAGGTACTTTGCGTGTGTCTTGGTGATCCGTGGGAGGTTCATTTGAAGACTCAAGGGTAAATCTTTGTTCTAGAGGGCAGTGTGGGTTCTCAGTACAAGATCTAGCCGGTTGTTCAAGCTGTAGACGTCAAGCTGTTCAAGATGGAAAGTATTATGAAGATGAAGGTCGCGGTGACATTCAAAGGAAGCAACTACCTAGTCTGGTCTAGGATGGTGAAGACTGCTGTGGGAAGCAAGGGTTTGTGGAGGCATATCACGTCTGGTGAAGCTCCAAAGGCGATTACTCAAGAGGGTGACGCAGAGAGCTCCGAGGAGAGTGTTGTGGAGAAGTGGCAACAAGAAGACATGATGGTAATGTCAGTCCTTCATGCCTCCTTGGAGCCGGCTATCCTAGATGCTTACAGCTACTGTGAGACAGCCAAGGAGCTGTGGGACACGCTGAATATACACTTTTGTGTATTAGAGCATGATTCAACCAATCAGGGATAATCAGATGAAAAGATTAAAGAGATTAAGAGATTCTAGTGAGAGAATAAAGAGAGAGAGACTCAAAACTCCATTAATTAATAACTGATGAGGTTTACAAGTATTAATAGAGAGAACAACAAGGAAATTCGAAATGGTTAAGCATGTGTAGTCAAAGGACAGGCTGGAACTCCTTTTGAATCACTTGGCTGTGCTTTCTCACATGCTTGCACTAGTATAAAGGTAACTTCTCCTTTCCAGCATCATACAGGCTGTCAAAGTGATCCCTTATCCTTCCTTAACCTCACTTATCCTCTTTGGTCGAGTTTCCTCTCTTCTCTTCACTAAGTTACCTTCTCATCCCATCAGATAACTTCCCAAGTAGTTACTGTGGTTAAAATAAAGTTACCACAGTAAAACTCTAAAGTTACTGTCTCAGCCTCCTTGGTCTTCATCTCAATACTCCCCCTCAAGCTTGACCATGTAGAACAAGTCAAGCTTGGAAACCATGAAGACCTCCCTCGTTAAAAACCTCACCAAGTAAAACCCATTGGGATAAAACCTTGATGAGGGAAAAAGAGTGGAGACTCCATGGTTAAGGGGCTCAGCTCCTAGGAGTCAGATCAATGAGTCCAAGCCTTGACAGTATGGACTCCATTGTCTTCAATCTCGCTGCCTTAGTAAACACATCTGCAAGCTGATCTTCACTTCTTGTATAACATGGCAGAATCACTCCTAAGATGATCATCTGCCTCACCTTATGACAATCCACCTCTATGTGCTTTGTTCTCTCATGAAACACTGAATTGGAGGCAATGTGGATAGCTGCTTGATTGTCACAATGCATTGTCATAGGTGTGGCCTGCTCGATCTCCAAGTGCTTCAAGATCCCCTTGATCCACACCAACTCATTTGTAAGCTTCAACATAGCTCTATACTCAGCTTCAGCACTTGAACAGGAGATGACCTTCTGCTTCTTACTCTTCCAAGTAACCAGATTCCCTCCAATGAATGTACAATACCCAGTAGTTGATCTCCTGTCCACTCTATCTCCTGCCCAATCAGCATCACAATACCCAACCACTTCTGTACTGCCATTGCAACCCATCCAAACTCCTTGTCCATGTGAGCCACTCAAATACCTCAGTATCCTATCAACCATCTTCCAGTGATGTACCTTTGGCGCCTGCATATGTTGGCTCACTTGATTCACAGCAAAGCATATATCAGGTCTGGTGATAGTCAAGTAGATCAGCTTACCCACCATCCTCCTATACAGCTTAGCATCCTCAAACAACTGGTTCTCTTCAACCTCCCCCTCACGCAAGACCTTATACCCTTCCTCAAGAGGTGTCTTAGCTATCTTCCCTCCAAGCACATCAGTCTCCTTCAGCATATCCATAGTATACTTCCTTTGAGACATAAACAAACCCTCCTTAGATCTGCATATCTCAATCCCCAAAAAATACTTCATCTCTCCCAAGTCTTTAATATCAAACACAGACTTGAGAAACTCTTTGGTGGCTTTAATCCCAGCCTTATCACTCCCTGTGATAATCAAATCATCCACATACACCAAAATCACTATGATCCCTGATGGTCCAACCAGTGTGAAGAGTGTATGATCTAGTTCAGACTTCCTGAACCCTCTCCCATTGAGAGTTGTACTAAGCTTTCTGTACCAAGCTCTAGGAGACTGCTTCAGCCCATATATAGCCTTCTTCAATCTCAAAACATTCCCTGGCTTTACTAGATGCTCAAGACCAGGAGGTGGATGCATGTATACTTCATCTTCAAGTTCACCTTGCAAGAAAGCATTCTTCACATCCATTTGCCACAAATCCCACTCCAAGTTTGTTGCAATAGATAACACAATTCGAATTGTGTGAAGCTTGGCCACTGGTGCAAAAGTATCAATGTAATCTTCCCCATAAGTCTGTGTAAATCCTCTTGCAACCAGCCTAGTCTTGCGCCTATCTATCTCCCCATTTGCAAGGTACTTGATGGTGAAGATCCATCTGCTTGAAACTGCCTTCTTCCCTTTAGGTAACTCACTCTCATACCAAGTATCATTCCTGATCATTGCATCCCTTTCATCTCCTACTGAATCTCTCCAAACCTTGTGCTTCATAGCTTCTTCATAAGATCTTGGTATCTCATTCTCATCCAAGTTACACATAAACACCATGTGCTCTTCTGGAAACTCTGCAAAGGAACACACGGCTTGAGAGGGATGCTCCACAGCCTGGGCATTGTAGTACACTCTCGTGTTTACCCAGTTGGAAGGATCCCTCCTTATCCTTGTGCTCCTCCGCAAGGTCTCAACCTGTTCTTCAGCCTGAACATTCTCTTGTGCTTCCTCTCTTAAACCAGTAGGTTCTCCCTGCTCATTTCCACCTGACTGAGCTTCACTCTCTACTTCCTGTGTCTCCTCCTGATCATGCTGACCTGAATCCTCTTGGTTATGCTCCTGCTCCCCTGATTCAGATCCATTCCCCCTCTCATGATCAAGAGGGGTTGTTCCTCCAGCTTCTCCAGTTTGATTAGAAGGTCCGGTTCTTCCTGGTTCCTGATCTTGGGATAATCCTATCCCTAGCCTCTCCAACAACACTCTCAATGTTGTTGCCTTCTCTGATGGAGCTCGGGACAGATCCTCTAGGTCTTCCCATTTCTTCTCCTCATAATACCCTTTAGACTCAACAAACTTCACTTCTCTAGATACCATAACCCTCCTAGTTATTGGATCATAACATTTGTAGCCTTTCTGAGTGATTGAGTACCCAATGAACATAGCTTTAGTACTCTTTGCTTCTAGCTTGTTCCTTCTTTCTCCGGGAATCATCACATAACATAAGCACCCAAAGACTCTCAAATGATCAATGTGTGGCTTGGCCTTGTTCAATACTTCAAAGGGAGACAGTTTCTTCAAGACACGGGTTGGCACTCTATTGATGAGATAGCAAGCAGTCTGAACAGCATCACTCCAAAACCTCTTAGGGACATTCATGTGGAACATGATTGATCTCGCAACCTCCATCAAATGTCTGTTCTTCCTCTCAGCCACCCCATTTTGTTGTGGTGTGTAAGGACAGCTAGTTTGTTGCACAATCCCATGCTTTGCAAGATGACTCTTGAAAGCATTGCTAGTGTATTCTCCTCCATTATCAGACCTCAGAATCCTCACAGTGGCATTGTACTGATTAGTAACATATGCTTGGAAGTTCATGAAGGCTTCTAGGACTCTGTCTTTGGAGGGAATCATGGTGATCCATGTGTACTTGGACTTCTCATCAATGAAAGTCACAAAGTACTTATGGCTGTCTCTAGACATACAGGGAGCTGTCCACACGTCTGAATGCACCAGATCAAAGCAATTCTCATATCTGGTTTCTGATGTTGGGAAGACAGTCCTACAGTGCTTTCCAAGTATACAAGCTTCACACTCCAAGTGATTGAACGCCATACTTGGTAGAATCAGTTCAATTGCCTTGGCATGAGGATGTCCCAGCCTTGCATGCCATGTGAGATTATCACACCTATCCGTTGTGCTGCTTAAACACACAGACTCCACAGGACTAGGCGCCTCAGTTGTTTGGAGATGATAGAGCTGATGCTTGCTGTCTCCTCTGCCAATAACCCTTCCAGTCTTCAAATCCTGGAACTCAACTTCATTTGGTCTGAAAACCACTTGACAATCCAGATCAACTGTAGCCTTCTTAACTGAGATTAGATTGGATGTAAACTGAGGTAGGTAGAAGGCAGTGGAGTTCTTCTCAAACAGCTTGAGGTTTCCCACTCCTTCTATTGGGATCCTGGTACCATTGGCTATCATGACACTCCCTGTTGCTGCTTTAACCTCACTGATTAGTCTCTTGTCACTGATCATGTGGTGTGTTGCTCCAGAGTCAATGATGATGGGTTTAGATGTGGATGCTTTGGCAGGAGCACCCAGACTCCGGGTCGTAGCCAAAGCATACACATGCTTAACCAACTCATCCCATTCCTTCTTTGTCACACACTCATCTGCCCTCTTGGTATCCATTCCTCTCATATCCGCACTGTCTCCTACTGTCTCTCCCATGTAAGCTGAGTATGAACACTCTCCTATAACCATCTGCTGAAGTACATCCTTGATTCTCTTCAAGATTACACTCATCCTGTCACTTAAGTGCTCAGACTCGCTATCCTTTCTCCATGCCCTTCTCTTCATTAACCCCTCCTTAGAAAGTTTTCTCAACCTTCCCCTCTTACAGCTTGTACCTCCCTTCCATCTTTCTGGCTTCCTGTTCATTTCCCACACATCACAAGTATATTTAACAAGCTCACATACCTCTTCCATAAGGAAGCTGAAGATCACATCTTGCTTCCTCCTTTCTTGACAACATCTCGGATTTGATGTGTGTGTGTTCACCACATCTAGCTCCGACCATACTTCTCTCAGCCTTCCCACAAGCTGATAACACTCATCCTCTCCTTGTCTCAAGCCGCGGATCACCCCTCTGTCCTCAACGACTCTCACAAGCTTGGACTTGCCTAAAGTTGCTTCAATCTCACTCTTTGTAGTGTCTCCTTGAACAACTTCATTTCCCAGCTTCAGACCTCTTGTCTGACCTTCTTCAGTAGCCATTTCCATGAAAGGTTTCCCCTTTCCATGACTACTCCATAACCCACAGCTTTCCAAAGCTCTCTTTGCCCATCTTGACCAATCGCCATCCCTCTCTTCTTCAAGCTCCATGGTTGTACTAGATCTGTGCTTCATTTCCATGTTGAGATAGTTTGAATCCATCAGAATATCTCACACCACTCAGATAATAAAGACCAGAACTCAAGAACACCAAGAACACTCAAGAACCCTCAAGAACACTCAAGAACACCCAGATTTTATGAAAAACGAAATCACACTCTCCCCTTTTTAGCAACCTGGCTCTGATACCATATACACTTTTGTGTATTAGAGCATGATTCAACCAATCAGGGATAATCAGATGAAAAGATTAAAGAGATTAAGAGATTCTAGTGAGAGAATAAAGAGAGAGAGACTCAAAACTCCATTAATTAATAACTGATGAGGTTTACAAGTATTAATAGAGAGAACAACAAGGAAATTCGAAATGGTTAAGCATGTGTAGTCAAAGGACAGGCTGGAACTCCTTTTGAATCACTTGGCTGTGCTTTCTCACATGCTTGCACTAGTATAAAGGTAACTTCTCCTTTCCAGCATCATACAGGCTGTCAAAGTGATCCCTTATCCTTCCTTAACCTCACTTATCCTCTTTGGTCGAGTTTCCTCTCTTCTCTTCACTAAGTTACCTTCTCATCCTATCAGATAACTTCCCAGAGTAGTTACTGTGGTTAAAATAAAGTTACCACAGTAAAACTCTAAAGTTACTGTCTCAGCCTCCTTGGTCTTCATCTCAATACTGAAGAAGGTATATGGAAACGTTTCTAACCTGAACCGAGTGTTTGAAGTCAAGAAGGCAATCAACGAGTTAACCCAAGATGACATGGAGTTTACTAAGCACTTGGGGAGGTTCAGGACACTGTGGTCTGAGCTGGAGATGTTGAGACCAAGCACGGTTGATCCAGAGCTTCTAAATGAGAGGCGTGAGCAGGACAAGGTCTTTGGGTTGTTGCTCACATTGAACGCAAGCTACAATGGTCTCATTCAACACATGCTAAGGTCCGAGAGCTACCTGACCTTGAGGATGTTTGTGCTCAGATACAGAGGGAGCAGGGCTCAATGGGTTTGTTTGGAGGCAAGGGAGACTTATCTCTTGCAAATGCTGTGCAATCTGACCGAGAAGAGCCTCCACAAGCTAACAAAGCTGGCTACAACAAGTATGAGAAGTTCAATGGGAACTGTGATCATTGCAAGAGGTATGGGCACAAGAAGATTCAGTGCTGGATACTCCATCCCCACTTGAAGCCGGCCAAGTTCATAAAGGAGAGAGAGGCAAGAGCTCATATGACTGAAGGATCAAGCGGAGCAGGGCCATCCAACAAAGGAGCTGAGGTGGAGAACCGTGAAGGAAATGGAAAAGCTTTGGTGACCTATACTGGAACTAGCAACCCCCGAGGCAATGATCAAGACTTCATCAGTATGAGATTAAGAGATCCTTAGAGTAAACAGAATAAAGAGAGTGTTTAGGAAGTGATTAAGAGAAGTTTGTGAAAGATTAGGAGACTAGATAGAGCCGTTTAGTGTCTAAGAGAAAAGCATAGTGTCTAAGAGATTAGAGAGACTCAAACTGCATAATATTCATTAGGGTTGATGAGTTACAATATATAGAGAGAGCATACAAGGGTTTTCGAAATCAAGAGAAGACTAAAGCATGTGAGGTCAATCAGGAGAGGATAAGCTCATTTGGACTAGCCAATTAGCTTCTCCACATGCGCGGAGTATCTGGCATCTTGGACCGAGATGCTCTTGCCTTTCCAGCTGTTCCAGCCTGTCAAGGCGCGCTCTACCTTATCCCTAAACGGTCTGATGCCTCAAGGTAAGTTCCTTCCCTTTACCTTAGTTACCGTGTTACTTGGCTGATGCAAGGTAAGTCTTGGTCGATGCTGGATGGTACGGACTGTACGGCTTGTACGGCCTTGTACGGACGTCCGTACCATGCTCTCCCTAAACTCTCTCAAGCTTCCTCATCTCCTTTCCTCTTCAACTCCTTAGCTCTTCATACATATATATTCAGCTCAACTCAACACTCCCCCTCAAGCTTAGCTTTGTATAAGTCTAAGCTTGGACAGCCACAAGATCTTCCTCATTAAAAACCTCACCAAAGAAAACCCAATGGGATAAAACTTTGATGAGGGAAAAAGAGTAAAGACCTTGCAGCTAAGGGGATTAGCTCCTTCTCTTCCCAAGATCAATGAGGCCCAACCTGATGTGAATGGACTCCATTGTCTTCTGTCTTGCAGCCTTGGTGAACACATCCGCTAGCTGATCTTCACTCCTTGTGTAACATGGCAAGATCACCCCTAGCACAATCATCTGCCTCACCTTGTGACAATCAACTTCAATGTGCTTGGTCCTCTCATGAAACACCGAGTTGGATGCAATGTGGATGGCAGCTTGATTGTCACAATGCATTGTCATTGGAGTTGCTTGATCGATCTCCAAGTGCTTCAAGATGCCTTTGATCCATACCAACTCGTTGGTGAGCTTCAGCATGGCTCTATACTCGGCTTCTGCACTTGAACATGACACTACCTTCTGCTTCTTGCTCTTCCAAGTCACCAAGTTGCCTCCAATGAATGTGCAATAGCCTGTGGTTGATCTCCTGTCTGCTCTATCACCAGCCCAATCCGCATCACAATATCCCACCACTTCAGTGCTTCCATTGCAGCCCATCCATACTCCTTGATCAGGTGAGCCGTTGAGATACATCAAGATCCTCTCCACCATGTGCCAGTGATGTTCCTTAGGCACTTGCATGTGTTGACTCACCTGATTCACAGCAAAGCAGATGTCAGGTCTAGTTATAGTAAGATAAATCAATTTGCCAACTAGTTTTCTATAGAGTTTAGGATCCTGATAAGGTTTGCTGTCTTCAATCTCCCCCTCTCGTGGGACTTTGTAGCCATCCTCCATAGGCATCCTTGCTGTCTTGCCTCCATAAGCACCTGCACCTTTCAAAAGATCAAGTGTATATTTCCTTTGGGACATGAACAAACCTTCCTTGGATCTACATATCTCAATTCCAAGGAAGTATTTCATTTCTCCCAAGTCTTTAATCTCAAACATGGATTTAAGAAACTCCTTGGTTGCTATGATACCTTCCTTATCACTCCCTGTGATAATGATATCATCAACATACACAAGGAGAGCAATCATACCTGAGGGAGTCGTGAGAGTGAAGAGAGTGTGATCTAGTTCAGACTTCTTGAAGCCTCGGCCATTCAGAGTAGTGCTCAACTTGTTGTACCAAGCCCTTGGTGATTGCTTCAGTCCATAGATGGCTTTCTTCAATCTCAGTACATTCCCACTCTTTACTAAGTGTTCAAGGCCTGGAGGTGGATGCATATACACTTCATCCTCAAGTTCACCTTGTAGAAACGCATTCTTCACATCCATTTGCCATAACCCCCATCCAAGATTCACAGCCAAGCTTAGTACAATCCGGATTGTGTGGAGTTTAGCTACTGGTGCAAAGGTTTCTATGTAATCTTCTCCATAAGTTTGAGTGAACCCTCTTGCAACTAGTCTTGACTTCTTCCTCTCAACCTTTCCATCCGCTTTGTACTTGATTGTGAATATCCATCTACTAGTCACAGCCTTCTTCCCTTTTGGTAACTCACTCTCATACCATGTATCATTCTTGATCATCGCTCCTGCCTCATCTCCAACTGATTCCTTCCATTCTTTATCTTTCATTGCTTCTTCATAGCTTCTTGGGATGTGATTCTCATCCAAGTTTACCATGAACGCGCAATGTGCTTCTGGATATTGAGCAAAGGAGCACACGGCTTGAGAAGGATGCTCCACAGCTTGGGCATTGTAGTACACTCTCGTGTTTACCCAACTGGAAGGATCCTTCCTTATCCTTGTACTCCTTCTTAGTGGCTGCACAACTGGTTCTTCTTCCTGTTGTTCTTCTACCACTTCATCTTGAGAAGGTGTTTGTGTCACACCATGATCATGTCCATGACCATCCGAGCCTATGCTCTCTTCTCCTTCATTCTCTACTCCTCCTTCATCTTGGTTGGCCTCTTGCATAGGCTCCTCATGCTCCTCTCCTCCCTCATGATCAAGGTGGGATGGTGAACCAACTTCAGGAGGTGTAGTTGCGTGATTCCTCGGATCCTGGGATGTACTGATTCCAAGACCTTCAAGAATGATCCGCAAGGTGGTGGCCTTGTCTGATGTTAAGTCCTTCAGGTCTTCTTGATTCTTTTCTTCATAGTATCCTCTATCTTCCAAGAACTTCACATCTCTAGATACAAGAACTCTCCTTGCTATAGGATCATAGCATTTGTATCCTTTCTGTGTAGCTGAGTATCCTATGAACACAGCCTTAGTGCTTCTTGCTTCTAGCTTGTTGATCATCTCTCCTGGTTTGAGGACGAAGCATAGGCATCCAAAGACTCGCAAGTAATCAAGAGCTGGCTTGTACCTGTTCAGAACTTCAAATGGAGCCTTCTCATTCAGAACTTTGGTTGGAGTTCTGTTTATCAGGTAACAAGCAGTGGCAACCGCATCACTCCAAAATCTCTTTGGAACATTACTCTGAAACATAAGTGACCTTGCCACTTCCATGAGATGCCTATTCTTCCTCTCAGCCACTCCATTTTGCTGTGGAGTATAAGGACAGCTTGTTTGATGTAGAATCCCATGTTGTGATAGGTGTTGCTTGAATGCATGACTCGTGTACTCTCCTCCATTATCTGATCTCAAAATTTTAATCTTAGCATGATAATGGTTAGTTACATAAGTTTGAAAATTCCTAAATGCATCAAGTACCCTATCTTTGGTCTGAATTAAGGTTAACCAGGTGTATTTGGATTTTTCATCAATGAATGTGACAAAATACTTATAACTATCTCTAGATAAGCAAGGGGCAGTCCATACATCTGAATGAATTAGATCAAAGCAATTATCATAAACAGTAGTAGACTTTTGAAACACAGTTCTACAATGCTTGCCTAAAATGCAAGCTTCACAATCCTTATTCTCAAACACAACACCTGGTACCATTAAGTTCAAAGCTTTAACATGAGGGTGTCCTACTCTAGCATGCCACAATGCATTTTTATTCAACAAAGAAGCAGAAGTAAACGAGCAACTATAATCAGGAACAGAAGTGAGTTCTTCAAGCATATAGAGATCTCCCTTAGTCACCCCTTTCCCAATCAACCTGCTGCTCTCAATATCCTGAAACTTCACATCATTAGGACTAAAGATAACATTGCATTGTAAATCATTAGTACATTTCTTCACTGATAATAGGTTTGATGTGAATTCAGGCATGTAAAAAGCTCTAGATTCTTTGTTAAACAGCTTAAGCTTTCCTATTCCTCTAATGGGTATCTTATCCCCATTTGCTATCATCACATGCCCATGTGTAGGTTCTATATCCTTAATCAAGTTTTCATCACTTATCATATGATGTGATGCACCAGAATCAACAATCAATGGTTTACCTACTCGTTTAGCATTATGGCATAGATTACTAAGTGATGAATGCATCTTATCAGTTCTAGCAATGTAAGCATGCCTATACTCATTCCTAGCTTCTAACCGTTCTACTAGTTCTCTAATCAAGTGATCATCCTTATATGCAATCATAGAAGCTCCAAAGGAATAACCGTAAGTGTTACCGTTTTCCTTTAGCATTTTGAAGAGGGCATCAAGGTCTGATCTCTTGATGTAGTCATCATTGCTGCGGGAGCTTGAGGCGCCTGTGTAAGCCACCAGAGACTTCCCATTCCCATCATTGCCTCCAAGCCCATCCACTTCACTGATCTTGCTGGTGCCAGCTCCGCTTGAACCTTCAGTCACATTTGCCCTTCCCTCACGCTCCTTCATGAACTTGGCCGGCTTGAGGTGTGGGTGCAGTATCCAGCATTGGCTCTTCTTATGACCATGCTTCTTGCAATGATCACAGTTGCCATTGAACTTCCTGTCCTCGTACTTCCCGTGAGATGCCTTGTTTGCTTGTGGAGCCTCGGTTGAATCCTCATGAGCTGCTTGATTGGCAAGAGAGAGCTCCCCCTTACCTCCAAACAAACCCATGGATCCCTGCTCCCTTTGGATTTGTGCACACACCTCCTCAAGGTCCGGAAGCTTGTCTGACCTTAACATGTGCTGGATGAGCTGGGTGTAGGCCGGGTTCAGTGTGAGAAGCAGCCCAAAGACCTTGTCTTGCTCGCGCCTCTCATTCAGCTGATCTGGATCAGTTGTGCTCGGCCTCAGCATCTCCAGCTCTGACCATAAGGACCTGAACCTCCCCAAGTGCTTAGTGAACTCCATGTCCTCTTGTGCAAGACGGTTGATCGCTAGCTTCACTTCAAACACACGGCTGAGGTTGGAAGTGTTCCCATACACCTTCTTCAGCGTGTCCCACAGCTCCTTGGCTGATTCACAGTAGCTGTAGGCATCCAAGATAGCTGGGTCCAAGGATGCGTGTAGAACCGTCATCACCAGCATGTCTTCTTGTTGCCATTTCTCCACAGCCGCTTCATTGGAGACCTCTTCTTGATCTCCTCCCTGAGTAATGAGTTTCGGAGCCTCCCCTGTTGTGATGTGCCCCCACAAACCCTTACTTCCCACAGCAGTCTTCACCATCCGAGACCACACAAGGTAGTTGCTACCTTTGAAAGTAACCGCTACCTTCATCCTCATGTTCATCCCATGTTCCATCTTTGCTTGACTTGAAAACTTGGATCTTGGATTTCGTACACACCAACCTTGAGTCTAGAATCACGCAAACCAACAGAACGTAGCACAGCTTCAACTAGAACGGACCACAGCTTCAACACCTTCAAGACTACTCGCGTGTAGCTTCAAAGACGTTTAGCTTGTAACTCTCTAAAGATCAAACCCCAGATTCAAATGAACCTGGCTCTGATACCATATGAGATTAAGAGATCCTTAGAGTAAACAGAATAAAGAGAGTGTTTAGGAAGTGATTAAGAGAAGTTTGTGAAAGATTAGGAGACTAGATAGAGCCGTTTAGTGTCTAAGAGAAAAGCATAGTGTCTAAGAGATTAGAGAGACTCAAACTGCATAATATTCATTAGGGTTGATGAGTTACAATATATAGAGAGAGCATACAAGGGTTTTCGAAATCAAGAGAAGACTAAAGCATGTGAGGTCAATCAGGAGAGGATAAGCTCATTTGGACTAGCCAATTAGCTTCTCCACATGCGCGGAGTATCTGGCATCTTGGACCGAGATGCTCTTGCCTTTCCAGCTGTTCCAGCCTGTCAAGGCGCGCTCTACCTTATCCCTAAACGGTCTGATGCCTCAAGGTAAGTTCCTTCCCTTTACCTTAGTTACCGTGTTACTTGGCTGATGCAAGGTAAGTCTTGGTCGATGCTGGATGGTACGGACTGTACGGCTTGTACGGCCTTGTACGGACGTCCGTACCATGCTCTCCCTAAACTCTCTCAAGCTTCCTCATCTCCTTTCCTCTTCAACTCCTTAGCTCTTCATACATATATATTCAGCTCAACTCAACAATCAGGAGGTCCGAGATGGATGCACTCATCAAAATGCTCAAGGATAATGGTAACATTCATGGGCAGTCATTTGGTGCTTCTTTGATTGCTAGAACTATAGAAATGACTCACGGTGAGGCTGAGATTGCTAGGACTGATAGTAAGGCTGGAATTGAGCAGTACATTGATAGAAATGCTAGGATGAATGCATATAGATCAAACTGTATCTGCCATCATGCTAGCAATGCATACAAACCATTGATTATAGATTCAGGTGCATCTCATCATATGATTAGTGACACCAACCTGATTAAAGATATAGAACCTACTAATGGATGTGTGATGATTGCAAATGGAGATAAGATACCTATTAAGGGAATAGGAAACTTAAAGCTATTTGATAAAAACACTAGAGCATTTTACATTCCTGAATTCACATCAAATCTACTTTCAGTTAAGAAATGTACTACTGATTTGAATTGCAATGTTATATTCAGTCCTAATGATGTGAAGTTTCAGGATATTGAGAGCAGCCAATTGATTGGAAAAGGAGTCACAAAGGGAGAGTTATACATGCTTGAGAAGCTTGATCCTGTTTCCAATCATAACTGCTCATTTACTTCTGCTTCTAGTTTGAATAAAAATGCATTGTGGCATGCTAGACTAGGTCATCCCCATGAGAGGGCTTTAAACTTGATGTTACCAGGTGTGGTTTTTGAAAATGATAAGTGTGAAGCTTGCATCTTAGGCAAGCATTGTAAGAATGTGTTTCCAAGAACATCTACTGTTTATGAAAATTGCTTTGATTTGATTCATACTGATGTGTGGACTGCACCTAGTTTCTCTAGAGACAATCATAAGTACTTTGTCACATTCATTGATGAAAAATCTAAATACACCTGGTTAACACTTATTCCATCAAAAGATAGGGTGATAGATGCATTCAAGAACTTTCAAGCTTATGTGACTAACCATTATCATGCTAAGATTAAAATTTTGAGATCAGATAATGGAGGAGAGTACACAAGCTATGCGTTCAAAAGTCATCTAGATCATCATGGAATACTTCATCAAACAAGCTGTCCCTACACACCACAACAGAATGGTGTAGCTGAGAGGAAGAACAGGCACTTGATGGAGGTGGCTCGGTCATTGATGTTCCAAGCCAATGTACCTAAGAGATTCTGGAGTGATGCTGTATCCACTGCTTGCTATCTAATCAACCGAATGCCGACAAGGGTGTTGAAGGATCAAGCACCATTTGAGGTACTGAACAAGCGCAAGCCATCTTTGGCATATATGAGAGTGTTTGGATGCTTGTGTTATGTGTTGGTACCAGGAGAGTTGAGGAACAAGCTAGAAGCAAGAAGCCGAAAGGCAATGTTCATTGGCTACTCAACAACTCAAAAGGGATATAAGTGTTATGATCCAGAAGCTAGAAGGGTACTTGTATCTAGAGATGTGAAGTTCATTGAAGAAAGAGGATACTATGAAGAGAAGAATCAAGAAGACTTGAGGGACCTTACATCAGATAAGGCTGGAGTCTTAAGGATTATTTTGGAAGGTCTTGGTATCAAGATGAATCAGGATCAGTCCACAAGAAGTGGACAACCAGAAGAGAGCTCAAATGAACCAAGTAGAGCTGCTCAAACACCTCACCTTGATCATGAGGGGGGAAGTGAACCTGAAACTCAAGAAAATGGCCAAGAAGGAGTCGGCTTGAGTGAAGAAGGAGAAGAGTTCAACTCAGGTTCTCATCATCAAGGTGAGCAAGACCAAGGAGATGAAGCACAAGAACCGCATATACAAGATGAGCCGGTTCAAGTGCAAGAACAACCAGTATTGAGGAGAAGCACAAGGCTTAGAAAGGATCCTTCCTCTTGGGTAAACACGCGAGTGTACTACAATGCCCAAGCTGTGGAGCATCCTTCTCAAGCTGTGTGTTCCTTTGCTCAATACCCTGAAGAACATTGTGCATTCATGGTTAACTTGGATGAGAACTATATTCCAAGAAGCTATGAAGAAGCAATCATGGATAAAGAATGGAAGGAATCAGTTGGAGCTGAGGCAGGAGCCATGATCAAGAATGATACATGGTATGAGAGTGAGTTACCAAAAGGGAAGAAGGCTGTGAGTAGTAAATGGATATTCACAATCAAGTATAAGGCTGATGGAAAGGTTGAGAGGAAGAAGTCAAGGCTAGTAGCAAGAGGTTTCACTCAAACTTATGGAGAAGATTACATAGAAACCTTTGCACCAGTAGCTAAACTACATACAATACGGATTGTATTAAGCTTGGCTGTGAATCTTGGATGGGGGTTATGGCAAATGGATGTGAAGAATGCATTCTTACAAGGTGAACTTGAGGATGAAGTATATATGCATCCACCTCCAGGCCTAGAACACTTAGTGAAGAGAGGGAATGTGTTGAGATTGAAGAAAGCTATCTATGGGCTGAAGCAATCACCAAGAGCTTGGTACAACAAGCTGAGCACTACTCTGAATGGCCGAGGCTTCAAGAAGTCTGAACTAGACCACACTCTCTTCACACTCACAACTCCCTCAGGTATGATTGCACTTCTTGTGTATGTTGATGATATCATTATCACAGGAAGTGATAAGGAAGGTATCATAGCAACCAAGGAGTTCATTAAATCCATGTTTGAGATTAAAGATTTGGGAGAAATGAAATACTTTCTTGGAATTGAGATATGTAGATCCAAGGAAGGTTTATTCATGTCCCAAAGGAAGTATACACTTGATCTTTTGAAAGGTGCAGGTGCTTATGGAGGCAAGACTGCAAGGATGCCTATGGAGGATGGCTACAAAGTCCCACGAGAGGGGGAGATTGAAGACAGCAAACCTTATCAGGATCCTAAACTCTATAGAAAACTAGTTGGCAAATTGATTTATCTTACCATAACTAGACCTGACATTTGTTTTGCTGTGAATCAGGTGAGTCAACACATGCAAGTTCCTAAGGAGCATCATTGGCGCATGGTGGAGAGGATCTTGATGTATCTCAACGGCTCACCTGATCAAGGAGTATGGATGGGTTGCAATGGAAGCACTGAAGTGGTTGGATACTGTGATGCAGATTGGGCTGGTGATAGAGCAGACAGGAGATCAACCACAGGCTATTGCACATTCATTGGAGGCAACTTGGTGACATGGAAGAGTAAGAAGCAGAAGGTGGTCTCTTGCTCAAGCGCAGAAGCTGAGTATAGAGCTATGCTGAAGCTTACCAACGAGTTGGTATGGATCAAAGGCATCTTGAAGCATTTGGAGATTGATCAAGCCACGCCAATGACAATGCATTGTGATAACCAAGCAGCCATTCACATTGCATCCAACTCGGTGTTTCATGAGAGGACCAAGCACATTGAAGTTGATTGCCACAAGGTGAGGCAAATGATCATTCTAGGAGTCATCTTGCCATGTTACACGAGGAGTGAAGATCAGTTGGCTGATGTGTTCACCAAGGCTGCAAGACAGAAGACCATGGAGTCCATTCATATCAGGTTGGGCCTCATTGATCTTGGGAAGAGAAGGAGCTGATCCTCTTGGCTGTGAGGTCTTTACTCTTTTTCCCTCATCAAGGTTTTGTCCCAATGGGTTTTCCTTGGTGAGGTTTTTAATGAGGAAGATCTCATGGCCATCCAAGCTTAGACTTTCACAAAGCTAAGCTTGAGGGGGAGTGTTGAGATGAGGAGTTAAACTATGAAGGCTTAGGAAACCTTGGGAAGAAGGAATGAGGAGAAGAAGGCATTAAGAGGAGTTAGGCCGAGACAAGACCGTACAGGCCGTACACTGGCCGTACTGTCCGTACAAGTAGGACACAGCCAAATGGGAAGTTACCCTACCTTGAGGTGAAAGGTAACTTAGAAGGAGTTAACCTTTGGGAGTAACTGAGCAGACCGTTGAAGATAGGATAAGGGACGCGGCTTGACAGGCTGGACACGAGCTGTAAAGGGAAAGCAAACCTTATCCATCCGGTCACACATGTGAAGCTCCTCATTGGCTCAGTTTGAATTAGGCGCGCCTCTCTTCATTGACTACACATGCTTGTTCTACTTTATCCTTATGAAGCCCTAGGATCTAAAGTCTATATATTGTAAACTCTCTCATTAATAAAAGATTAGACAGTTCTAAACAATCTCTCTCTATACTCATTTCATTATGATTCTCCATTAGTCTCTAATCTGTCTCTGAATCTCTTATTCTCTTCTATAATCCTTCCTAAACTCAGATAATCATCTATATCCTTAAATCTCATACCCTGCTTCTTGCAATGATCACACTTCCCTCCAAACCTTCCCTCCTCAGTCCGGTAAGCTGCTTTGTTTGCTTGGATAGCATCAGCTTGATTTGCGAGTGTAAGCTCCCCCTTTCCTCCAAACAACCCAACTGATCCCTCCTCTCTTTGTATCTGCGCACATACATCTTCAATGGAAGGGAGCTTTGGTGATCTCAAGATGTGTTTGATGAGATCATTGTAGACCGGGTTCAAGGTGAGCAACAACCCAAACACTTGATCCTGCTCTCTTCTCTCCATGAGAACATCTTGATCAGTGGTGTTAGGCCTCAGCATCTCTAGCTCAGACCATAAGGCTCTGAACTTTCCCAAGTGTTTAGTAAACTCCACCTCTTCTTGCACAAGCGTGTTGATTGATCCCTTCAACTCAAACACACGGCTCAGATTAGAGATGTTACCATAGACCTTTTGGAGCGTATCCCACAGGTCCTTTGGCGTCTCACAGTAGCTGTAGGCTTCCAAGATTGAAGCTTCAAGTGATCCATGTAGTACCGTAAGCACCTTCAGGTCATCTTGATCCCACTTCTCTTGATCTACCACCATCAGCTCTTGACCGCCTTCTCCTTCTTTAGCAACTGGTTTTGGAGCTCCCTCTGAGATATGGCTCCATAAACCCTTGCTCCCAACTGCCGCCTTCACCAAGCGAGACCACAACAGGTAGTTAGTACCACCCTTCAATGTAACCGCAACCGAGAGAGCCTTGCTCTTGCTTTCTTCCATTCCAAATGCTTAAGACCAACCGTGATTGAAATGAAGCTGAAGATTACTGAGATTTAGAAACCAGGAAATGGGGAACCTGGCTCTGATACCATGAAAGTTTAAGAGAATGAAATGATTTAGAGAAGATTAAGGACCAGAATGAGAGATTATGAAGAGATTAGACTAGAATCATGTTTAGGAGAGTATGAACTTCAAGAGATAAACTCAGAACTGTATGATTTCTTATTAATGACAAGAGTTACAATATATAGTGTGAGATCATAAGGGTTTTCGAAATCAAAGAGATAAGCTAAGCATGTGAAGTCAACAAGGAGAAGATAAGCTTTCTTTGGACCGGCCAATCAGCTTCTCCACACGCTTGGAGCATCCGGCATCTTGGACCAAGATGCTCTTGCCTTTCCAGCTGTGCCAGCCTGTCAAGCCGCGCCTCTTCTTATCCTCCAACGGTCTGATCCATCAGCCAAAGTCTCTCCTTTCCACATGAGTTACTCCGGTAACTCCTTGTGACCGTGGTCGAGGTTTCACCCATCTGAATGTGTACGGACCGTACGGCCTTGTACGGCCTTGTACGGTCAGGCCATTGTGAACCTCTCCCATCACACCAATGCTTAACACACCCTCTTCAGCCTTAACCCCTTTGTGCTTCACATCTTTATACTCAACTCTTCAACATTTATGTATCCAAATCAAGCTTCTTACAAATTGATTCATCCTGGTTTGATTGGAACGACGAAGAAGCCGTGCTATTCCCAAACTGGGAAACTGGAATCACCTGATTTGAAAGTGGGATAACTTCTTCATCCCCACTCCTATGAGATTTATTCAACTTCCTGGTGATTCTCCACCACTTTATGTATCCAAATCAAGCTTCTTACAAAGAGATTCATCCTGGGTTGATTGGAACGACGAAGAAGCTGTGCTATTCCCAAACTGGGAAACTGGAATCACCTGATTTGAAAGTGGGATAACTTCTTCATGCCAACTCCTATGAGATTTATTCAACTTCCTGGTGATTGTCCACCACTTTATGTATCCAAATCAAGCTTCTTACAAAGTGATTCTTCCTGGTTTGATTGGAACGACGAAGAAGCTGTGCTATTCCCAAACTGGGAAACTGGAATCACCTGATTTGAAAGTGGGATAACTTCTTCATGCCAACTCCTATGAGATTTATTCAACTTCCTGGTGATTCTCCACCACTTTATGTATCCAAATCAAGCTTTTAACAAAGTGATTCATCCTGGTTTGATTGGAACGACGAAGAAGCTGTGCTATTCCCAAACTGGGAAACTGGAATCACCTGATTTGAAAGTGGGATAACTTCTTCATGCCAACTCCTATGAGATTTATTCAACTTCCTGGTGATTCTCCACCACTTTATGTATCCAAATCAAGCTTCTTACAAAGAGATTCATCCTGGTTTGATTGGAACGACGAAGAAGCTGTGCTATTCCCAAACTGGGAAACTGGAATCACCTGATTTGAAAGTGGGATAACTTCTTCATCCCACTCCTATGAGATTTATTCAACTTTCTGGTGATTCTCCACCACTTTATGTATCCAAATCAAGCTTCTTACAAAGAGATTCATCCTGGTTTGATTGGAACGACGAAGAAGCTGTGCTATTCCCAAACTGGGAAACTGGAATCACCTGATTTGAAAGTGGGATAACTTCTTCATGCCAACTCCTATGAGATTTATTCAACTTCCTGGTGATTCTCCACCACTTTATGTATCCAAATCAAGCTTCTTACAAAGAGATTCATCCTGGTTTGATTGGAACGACGAAGAAGCTGTGCTATTCCCAAACTGGGAAACTGGAATCACCTGATTTGAAAGTGGGATAACTTTTTCATGCCAACTCCTATGAGATTTATTCAACTTCCTGGTGATTCTCCACCACTTTATGTATCCAAATCAAGCTTCTTACAAAGAGATTCATCCTGGTTTGATTGGAACGACGAAGAAGCTGTGCTATTCCCAAACTGGGAAACTGGAATCACCTGATTTGAAAGTGGGATAACTTCTTCATGCCAACTCCTATGAGATTTATTCAACTTCCTGGTGATTCTCCACCACTTTATGTATCCAAATCAAGCTTCTTACAAAGTGATTCATCCTGGTTTGATTGGAACGACGAAGAAGCTGTGCTATTCCCAAACTGGGAAACTGGAATCACCTGATTTGAAAGTGGGATAACTTCTTCATCCCCACTCCTATGAGATTTATTCAACTTCCTGGTGATTCTCCACCACTTTATGTATCCAAATCAAGCTTCTCACAAAGTGATTCATCCTGGTTTGATTGGAACGACGAAGAAGCTGTGCTATTCCCAAACTGGGAAACTGGAATCACCTGATTTGAAAGTGGGATAACTTCTTCATGCCAACTCCTATGAGATTTATTCAACTTCCTGGTGATTCTCCACCACTTTATGTATCCAAATCAAGCTTCTTACAAAGAGATTCATCCTGGTTTGATTGGAACGACGAAGAAGCTGTGCTATTCCCAAACTGGGAAACTGGAATCACCTGATTTGAAAGTGGGATAACTTCTTCATGCCAACTCCTATGAGATTTATTCAACTTCCTGGTGATTCTCCACCACTTTATGTATCCAAATCAAGCTTCTTACAAAGTGATTCATCCTGGTTTGATTGGAACGACGAAGAAGCTGTGCTATTCCCAAACTGGGAAACTGGAATCACCTGATTTGAAAGTGGGATAACTTCTTCATCCCACTCCTATGAGATTTATTCAACTTCCTGGTGATTCTCCACCACTTTATGTATCCAAATCAAGCTTCTCACAAAGTGATTCATCCTGGTTTGATTGGAACGACGAAGAAGCTGTGTTATTCCCAAACTGGGAAACTGGAATCACCTGATTTGAAAGTGGGATAACTTCTTCATGCCAACTCCTATGAGATTTATTCAACTTCCTGGTGATTCTCCACCACTTTATGTATCCAAATCAAGCTTCTTACAAAGAGATTCATCCTGGTTTGATTGGAACGACGAAGAAGCTGTGCTATTCCCAAACTGGGAAACTGGAATCACCTGATTTGAAAGTGGGATAACTTTTTCATGCCAACTCCTATGAGATTTATTCAACTTCCTGGTGATTCTCCACCACTTTATGTATCCAAATCAAGCTTCTTACAAAGAGATTCATCCTGGGTTGATTGGAACGACGAAGAAGCTGTGCTATTCCCAAACTGGGAAACTGGAATCACCTGATTTGAAAGTGGGATAACTTCTTCATGCCAACTCCTATGAGATTTATTCAACTTCCTGGTGATTCTCCACCACTTTATGTATCCAAATCAAGCTTCTTACAAAGTGATTCATCCTGGTTTGATTGGAACGACGAAGAAGCTGTGCTATTCCCAAACTGGGAAACTGGAATCACCTGATTTGAAAGTGGGATAACTTCTTCATCCCAACTCCTATGAGATTTATTCAACTTTCTGGTGATTCTCCACCACTTTATGTATCCAAATCAAGCTTCTCACAAAGTGATTCATCCTGGTTTGATTGGAACGACGAAGAAGCTGTGCTATTCCCAAACTGGGAAACTGGAATCACCTGATTTGAAAGTGGGATAACTTCTTCATGCCAACTCCTATGAGATTTATTCAACTTCCTGGTGATTCTCCACCACTTTATGTATCCAAATCAAGCTTCTTACAAAGAGATTCATCCTGGGTTGATTGGAACGACGAAGAAGCTGTGCTATTCCCAAACTGGGAAACTGGAATCACCTGATTTGAAAGTGGGATAACTTCTTCATGCCAACTCCTATGAGATTTATTCAACTTCCTGGTGATTCTCCACCACTTTATGTATCCAAATCAAGCTTCTTACAAAGAGATTCATCCTGGTTGATTGGAACGACGAAGAAGCTGTGCTATTCCCAAACTGGGAAACTGGAATCACCTGATTTGAAAGTGGGATAACTTCTTCATGCCAACTCCTATGAGATTTATTCAACTTCCTGGTGATTCTCCACCACTTTATGTATCCAAATCAAGCTTCTTACAAAGAGATTCATCCTGGTTTGATTGGAACGACGAAGAAGCTGTGCTATTCCCAAACTGGGAAACTGGAATCACCTGATTTGAAAGTGGGATAACTTCTTCATGCCAACTCCTATGAGATTTATTCAACTTCCTGGTGATTCTCCACCACTTTATGTATCCAAATCAAGCTTCTTACAAAGAGATTCATCCTGGTTTGATTGGAACGACGAAGAAGCTGTGCTATTCCCAAACTGGGAAACTGGAATCACCTGATTTGAAAGTGGGATAACTTCTTCATGCCAACTCCTATGAGATTTATTCAACTTCCTGGTGATTCTCCACCACTTTATGTATCCAAATCAAGCTTTTACAAAGAGATTCATCCTGGTTTGATTGGAACGACGAAGAAGCTGTGCTATTCCCAAACTGGGAAACTGGAATCACCTGATTTGAAAGTGGGATAACTTCTTCATGCCAACTCCTATGAGATTTATTCAACTTCCTGGTGATTCTCCACCACTTTATGTATCCAAATCAAGCTTCTTACAAAGAGATTCATCCTGGTTTGATTGGAACGACGAAGAAGCTGTGCTATTCCCAAACTGGGAAACTGGAATCACCTGATTTGAAAGTGGGATAACTTCTTCATGCCAACTCCTATGAGATTTATTCAACTTCCTGGTGATTCTCCACCACTTTATGTATCCAAATCAAGCTTCTTACAAAGAGATTCATCCTGGTTGATTGGAACGACGAAGAAGCTGTGCTATTCCCAAACTGGGAAACTGGAATCACCTGATTTGAAAGTGGGATAACTTCTTCATGCCAACTCCTATTAGATTTATTCAACTTCCTGGTGATTCTCCACCACTTTTTGTATCCAAATCAAGCTTCTTGCAAAGAGATTCATCCTGGTTTGTTGGAACGACGAAGAAGCTGTGCTATTCCCAAACTGGGAAACTGGAATCACCTGATTTGAAAGTGGGATAACTTCTTCATGCCAACTCCTATGAGATTTATTCAACTTCCTGGTGATTCTCCACCACTTTATGTATCCAAATCAAGCTTCTTACAAAGAGATTCATCCTGGTTGATTGGAACGACGAAGAAGCTGTGCTATTCCCAAACTGGGAAACTGGAATCACCTGATTTGAAAGTGGGATAACTTCTTCATGCCAACTCCTATGAGATTTATTCAACTTCCTGGTGATTCTCCACCACTTTATGTATCCAAATCAAGCTTCTTACAAAGTGATTCATCCTGGTTTGATTGGAACGACGAAGAAGCCGTGCTATTCCCAAACTGGGAAACTGGAATCACCTGATTTGAAAGTGGGATAACTTCTTCATCCCCACTCCTATGAGATTTATTCAACTTTCTGGTGATTCTACACCACTTTATGTATCCAAATCAAGCTTCTCACAAAGTTATTCATCCTGGTTTGATTGGAACGACGAAGAAGCTGTGTTATTCCCAAACTGGGAAACTGGAATCACCTGATTTGAAAGTGGGATAACTTCTTCATGCAACTCCTATGAGATTTATTCAACTTCCTGGTGATTCTCCACCACTTTATGTATCCAAATCAAGCTTCTTACAAAGAGATTCATCCTGGGTTGATTGGAACGACGAAGAAGTTGTGCTATTCCCAAACTGGGAAACTGGAATCACCTGATTTGAAAGTGGGATAACTTCTTCATGCCAACTCCTATGAGATTTATTAAACTTCCTGGTGATTCTCCACCACTTTATGTATCCAAATCAAGCTTCTTACAAAGAGATTCATCCTGGGTTGATTGGAACGACGAAGAAGCTGTGCTATTCCCAAACTAGGAAACTGGAATCACCTGATTTGAAAGTGGGATAACTTCTTCATGCCAACTCCTATGAGATTTATTAAACTTCCTGGTGATTCTCCACCACTTTATGTATCAAAATCAAGCTTCTTACAAAGAGATTCATCCTGGTTTGATTGGAACGACGAAGAAGCTGTGCTATTCCCAAACTGGGAAACTGGAATCACCTGATTTGAAAGTGGGATAACTTTTTCATGCCAACTCCTATGAGATTTATTCAACTTCCTGGTGATTCTCCACCACTTTATGTATCCAAATCAAGCTTCTTACAAAGAGATTCATCCTGGGTTGATTGGAACGACGAAGAAGCTGTGCTATTCCCTATGAGTTTTTAGAGAGAACTACTCTGGTTGGATGTGTGACTGTGGATACACTCCAATGGAGTTAGATGAGACTTGTTCTTGGTGATTTGGTAAGAGATTGAGAAGAGAGTGTATGCGTGAGTGTATGAGTGGTTTTGAGATTAGGGAGACTAAGAGATTAAGAGAATATAAGACTTAAGAACAGAACTGGATGTTATTAGTAACCAGAACAATGAAGTGGAGAGGGGAAATCCCCCTTACTCCCTTGGTGTTTACAATCCGACATTAGCAAGCTTATATATGAGCTTTACTCATTGCACAAATCATAAACCCTAAGCTACAGATAAGACATGAAGGGTGGAGATGCTTTAATTTGAATTGGACGCTCAGGATCAGGTCTTGTGGTCTTTGCAAAGTGTTGGAACCGCCTGATTGGTTAAGTGAAAGCCTTGGCTGGAAATGCTCCTCATTGGCTCATGTATCTGCCCTCTTCTTTGGCCAGATACATAGTCAAGCCTTGCTCTTCCTTTCCAGCTATAGCCAGCCTGTCTTGGACTGCCACAGCCTATCACAAACCAGGCGCCAATCTCCTTTGCACACACAGCCTTCTTCTTTGTCTTCTTCTCTTAAGAGTCTCTTTTGTCTTCTTCTCTTAAGAACTGACCTGTGCCCTATTTTTGCACCAACTCTAAATAGGCTCAGATGGTCGAGATACAAACTTTTGGGTCGGCTTGGTCCGTACGGATCCGTACGGTCCGTACACTTCCGTACCAACTCCGTACGGCCACGCCCTAAGTTTGCCCACTCGACCATACACCTCCAAACTCCTTCCATGCCTTCTTAAGATCAGTCTCAGCCATTCTTGGACTTGACTTCACCCATGATAGATGCTTCAAGACACTCCTGAAGCTTTGCTGAACTCTTCTCAAGGGCTTGCCCTATTTATGAACAAGCTCCATTCTTCTCTTCAGTTCAACACTCCCCCTCAAGCTTAACTCTAGGAGATCCTGAGTTAAGCTTGGAACCATGAAGAGCTTCCTCATTAAAAACCTCACCAAGGAAAACCCTTTGGGACAAAACCTTGATGAGGGAAAAAGAGTAAAGCCTCCACGGCCTAGGGATTGGCCAGTGAGTCTTTGTGCCTTACCATCAATGTAAGGGACACAAAGACTCTGGATCATGGCCTCTTCTTGTGATGCAAGGTTGATCACATCTTCCCTTGCTCATCACCCTTCATCTTGTACTCTTCTCACGGTCTGACCTTCTTCTAGCTTCATATGGAACCATCAGATCATACTCGCACCAAGAGTATCAAGAACTTGTGGAGCCTTGGCTGCTTCTCCTTCTAGAGTCTCCACCTAGTTCTAAAGCTTCATGATCGGATGGTTCAGTCTGTAGTATCAAGGCTGCTCTGCTTTGGCCGCCTTGGTGATTGCTTCACCATCCTCCATCTTGCTTCACAAACCAGTCTGCTCCTCTTCTTGATTAACCGCCAAGTGCTCTCATCAAGAAGCCTTCTCAACACTCCCCCTCAAGCTTGACCATGTGGAACAAGTCAAGCTTGGAAGGAGAGCTTCTTGATCATCCATCTTTGCTCACTGCTGTCCACCTTCGTAAACCAGCATCTTTGTGATCATTGAAGTCTTCTCAACACTCCCCCTCAAGCTTGACCATATGGAACAAGTCAAGCTTGGGAGAGCAGCTTCATGATCACACCATCAGACCCTTGCAGCACCTTCTGAACTCGCCATCTCCATGGAATGTTTGTGGAACCTTCAGCTCCCTCTTCAGACTGCTCACACTGGAAGCCGCCTTGATAGAGTAGCTCCATCATCTTCACACAGCCGAGAGTGCTCTGAACACTCCCTTGTTCTTCCCACAGCCGGATGACTCCTTTTCCATCAGTTGCTTGCCATGGTCTTCCTTCTTTGCTCACTTAACTCCCCTCCTCAAGCTTGGATAGAATGAGGGTCCAAGCTTGGAAGTGAGCAGCCGTGAGTCTTCACTAACCAGTGGCACATCACCACTTCAGTAACCGCTCTCCATTGCTCATGACAATGGGCAATGCCTTCCTCTTTCTCTTGGATTGGTGATGAACTAAGAACACTTCTTGTATACCTGAAACACCACTCAAACTCCAGAGAAGATAAGACATAGGTGCATTGGGTCAGTCCTTGATTCCACATCAAGCTTGAACCCAATGACTCACTAAAGCAATGCAAGATCAAACAAGACACCCAAGTTTCAAATCATTGCAAGCTAATCTCTCTAAGTACTAGCATGATCCTACAGATTCATTGCGAGATACTTAGGAATATCTTGACAGCCCCTTACTCAGCTACTAGACATGAATCTAGTGCCTCAGTGTAAGGTAACTCCAAGACCAAATGCACTAGCTTTCAGTCGGTTTCTATATATGTATGCAAGCAGATTCAATCAACCACACAAGCAACATTATGAACCGGAGCTAAGCCTTTTAAACAATCTCAATCAACTCAACAAGTCTCTTTAAGCATCCTGGGATAGATTCTAAATTCATTTCATTTCATTTAGCAATCTTTAAACAATCCTCAGGTTTTCAATCACATCACAACACACAACCAGATTTTATCACAAGCTCATTACCACTTAAGGTTTAAAGAATCGCTTACTATCAAGGAACCAGGTTGGTCCTTGTATCACTCTCGGATGGTAAGCTCATGACCTTGAGGATATGTGAGTCTGGATCGTTACCCATCTCCTGCTTCTTCAGTTCATGACTTCCTCCTTGTTTCTCTAACTCAAAGACCCCTCCTTTCTCCTTCTCTTCTTGGCAGCTTTCTTGATGAACCGGATGGGAAAGCTCTTGGACAAGGCACCTTGGATGAGGTTCGCGAGGCCTCTCCATACACCTCTGCTTCCAATGAGTCTCTCCATCAGTATGGACAGGAGAAAGGATAAGAGCCACGCCAGCTTCAGTCTTCTACTTCATGGAGAAACTGAACTCGGATGTAAAAGGCTTCAAGGGTTGGATTTGAGCTGAGGTGAGAGCAAGTGATTTGCGGAAGCTACAGCTCAGGTTCTGATGAACCTGGCTCTGATACCATATGAGTTTTTAGAGAGAACTACTCTGGTTGGATGTGTGACTGTGGATACACTCCAATGGAGTTAGATGAGACTTGTTCTTGGTGATTTGGTAAGAGATTGAGAAGAGAGTGTATGCGTGAGTGTATGAGTGGTTTTGAGATTAGGGAGACTAAGAGATTAAGAGAATATAAGACTTAAGAACAGAACTGGATGTTATTAGTAACCAGAACAATGAAGTGGAGAGGGGAAATCCCCCTTACTCCCTTGGTGTTTACAATCCGACATTAGCAAGCTTATATATGAGCTTTACTCATTGCACAAATCATAAACCCTAAGCTACAGATAAGACATGAAGGGTGGAGATGCTTTAATTTGAATTGGACGCTCAGGATCAGGTCTTGTGGTCTTTGCAAAGTGTTGGAACCGCCTGATTGGTTAAGTGAAAGCCTTGGCTGGAAATGCTCCTCATTGGCTCATGTATCTGCCCTCTTCTTTGGCCAGATACATAGTCAAGCCTTGCTCTTCCTTTCCAGCTATAGCCAGCCTGTCTTGGACTGCCACAGCCTATCACAAACCAGGCGCCAATCTCCTTTGCACACACAGCCTTCTTCTTTGTCTTCTTCTCTTAAGAGTCTCTTTTGTCTTCTTCTCTTAAGAACTGACCTGTGCCCTATTTTTGCACCAACTCTAAATAGGCTCAGATGGTCGAGATACAAACTTTTGGGTCGGCTTGGTCCGTACGGATCCGTACGGTCCGTACACTTCCGTACCAACTCCGTACGGCCACGCCCTAAGTTTGCCCACTCGACCATACACCTCCAAACTCCTTCCATGCCTTCTTAAGATCAGTCTCAGCCATTCTTGGACTTGACTTCACCCATGATAGATGCTTCAAGACACTCCTGAAGCTTTGCTGAACTCTTCTCAAGGGCTTGCCCTATTTATGAACAAGCTCCATTCTTCTCTTCAGTTCAACATTCCCAAACTGGGAAACTAGAATCACCTGATTTGAAAGTGGGATAACTTCTTCATGCCAACTCCTATTAGATTTATTCAACTTCCTGGTGATTCTCCACCACTTTTTGTATCCAAATCAAGCTTCTTACAAAGATTCATCCTGGTTTGTTGGAACGACGAAGAAGCTGTGCTATTCCCAAACTGGGAAACTGGAATCACCTGATTTGAAAGTGGGATAACTTCTTCATGCCAACTCCTATGAGATTTATTCAACTTCCTGGTGATTCTCCACCACTTTATGTATCCAAATCAAGCTTCTTACAAAGAGATTCATCCTGGTTTGATTGGAACGACGAAGAAGCTGTGCTATTCCCAAACTGGGAAACTGGAATCACCTGATTTGAAAGTGGGATAACTTCTTCATGCCAACTCCTATGAGATTTATTCAACTTCCTGGTGATTCTCCACCACTTTATGTATCCAAATCAAGCTTCTTACAAAGTGATTCATCCTGGTTTGATTGGAACGACGAAGAAGCTGTGCTATTCCCAAACTGGGAAACTGGAATCACCTGATTTGAAAGTGGGATAACTTCTTCATCCCACTCCTATGAGATTTATTCAACTTCCTGGTGATTCTCCACCACTTTATGTATCCAAATCAAGCTTCTTACAAAGAGATTCATCCTGGTTTGATTGGAACGACGAAGAAGCTGTGCTATTCCCAAACTGGGAAACTGGAATCACCTGATTTGAAAGTGGGATAACTTCTTCATGCCAACTCCTATGAGATTTATTCAACTTCCTGGTGATTCTCCACCACTTTATGTATCCAAATCAAGCTTCTTACAAAGAGATTCATCCTGGTTTGATTGGAACGACGAAGAAGCTGTGCTATTCCCAAACTGGGAAACTGGAATCACCTGATTTGAAAGTGGGATAACTTCTTCATGCCAACTCCTATGAGATTTATTCAACTTCCTGGTGATTCTCCACCACTTTATGTATCCAAATCAAGCTTCTTACAAAGAGATTCATCCTGGTTTGATTGGAACGACGAAGAAGCTGTGCTATTCCCAAACTGGGAAACTGGAATCACCTGATTTGAAAGTGGGATAACTTCTTCATGCCAACTCCTATGAGATTTATTCAACTTCCTGGTGATTCTCCACCACTTTATGTATCCAAATCAAGCTTCTTACAAAGTGATTCATCCTGGTTTGATTGGAACGACGAAGAAGCTGTGCTATTCCCAAACTGGGAAACTGGAATCACCTGATTTGAAAGTGGGATAACTTCTTCTTCCCAACTCCTATGAGATTTATTCAACTTCCTGGTGATTCTCCACCACTTTATGTATCCAAATCAAGCTTCTCACAAAGTGATTCATCCTGGTTTGATTGGAACGACGAAGAAGCTGTGCTATTCCCAAACTGGGAAACTGGAATCACCTGATTTGAAAGTGGGATAACTTCTTCATGCCAACTCCTATGAGATTTATTCAACTTCCTGGTGATTCTCCACCACTTTATGTATCCAAATCAAGCTTCTTACAAAGAGATTCATCCTGGTTTGATTGGAACGACGAAGAAGCTGTGCTATTCCCAAACTGGGAAACTGGAATCACCTGATTTGAAAGTGGGATAACTTCTTCATGCCAACTCCTATGAGATTTATTCAACTTCCTGGTGATTCTCCACCACTTTATGTATCCAAATCAAGCTTCTTACAAAGTGATTCATCCTGGTTTGATTGGAACGACGAAGAAGCTGTGCTATTCCCAAACTGGGAAACTGGAATCACCTGATTTGAAAGTGGGATAACTTCTTCATGCCAACTCCTATGAGATTTATTCAACTTCCTGGTGATTCTCCACCACTTTATGTATCCAAATCAAGCTTCTTACAAAGAGATTCATCCTGGTTTGATTGGAACGACGAAGAAGCTGTGCTATTCCCAAACTGGGAAACTGGAATCACCTGATTTGAAAGTGGGATAACTTCTTCATGCCAACTCCTATGAGATTTATTCAACTTCCTGGTGATTCTCCACCACTTTATGTATCCAAATCAAGCTTCTTACAAAGAGATTCATCCTGGTTTGATTGGAACGACGAAGAAGCTGTGCTATTCCCAAACTGGGAAACTGGAATCACCTGATTTGAAAGTGGGATAACTTCTTCATGCCAACTCCTATGAGATTTATTCAACTTCCTGGTGATTCTCCACCACTTTATGTATCCAAATCAAGCTTCTTACAAAGAGATTCATCCTGGTTTGATTGGAACGACGAAGAAGCTGTGCTATTCCCAAACTGGGAAACTGGAATCACCTGATTTGAAAGTGGGATAACTTCTTCATGCCAACTCCTATGAGATTTATTCAACTTCCTGGTGATTCTCCACCACTTTATGTATCCAAATCAAGCTTCTTACAAAGTGATTCATCCTGGTTTGATTGGAACGACGAAGAAGCTGTGCTATTCCCAAACTGGGAAACTGGAATCACCTGATTTGAAAGTGGGATAACTTCTTCATGCCAACTCCTATGAGATTTATTCAACTTCCTGGTGATTCTCCACCACTTTATGTATCCAAATCAAGCTTCTTACAAAGTGATTCATCCTGGTTTGATTGGAACGACGAAGAAGCTGTGCTATTCCCAAACTGGGAAACTGGAATCACCTGATTTGAAAGTGGGATAACTTCTTCATGCCAACTCCTATGAGATTTATTCAACTTCCTGGTGATTCTCCACCACTTTATGTATCCAAATCAAGCTTCTTACAAAGTGATTCATCCTGGTTTGATTGGAACGACGAAGAAGCTGTGCTATTCCCAAACTGGGAAACTGGAATCACCTGATTTGAAAGTGGGATAACTTCTTCATGCCAACTCCTATGAGATTTATTCAACTTCCTGGTGATTCTCCACCACTTTATGTATCCAAATCAAGCTTCTTACAAAGTGATTCATCCTGGTTTGATTGGAACGACGAAGAAGCTGTGCTATTCCCAAACTGGGAAACTGGAATCACCTGATTTGAAAGTGGGATAACTTCTTCATGCCAACTCCTATGAGATTTATTCAACTTCCTGGTGATTCTCCACCACTTTATGTATCCAAATCAAGCTTCTTACAAAGAGATTCATCCTGGTTTGATTGGAACGACGAAGAAGCTGTGCTATTCCCAAACTGGGAAACTGGAATCACCTGATTTGAAAGTGGGATAACTTCTTCATGCCAACTCCTATGAGATTTATTCAACTTCCTGGTGATTCTCCACCACTTTATGTATCCAAATCAAGCTTCTTACAAAGTGATTCATCCTGGTTTGATTGGAACGACGAAGAAGCTGTGCTATTCCCAAACTGGGAAACTGGAATCACCTGATTTGAAAGTGGGATAACTTCTTCATGCCAACTCCTATGAGATTTATTCAACTTCCTGGTGATTCTCCACCACTTTATGTATCCAAATCAAGCTTCTTACAAAGTGATTCATCCTGGTTTGATTGGAACGACGAAGAAGCTGTGCTATTCCCAAACTGGGAAACTGGAATCACCTGATTTGAAAGTGGGATAACTTCTTCATGCCAACTCCTATGAGATTTATTCAACTTCCTGGTGATTCTCCACCACTTTATGTATCCAAATCAAGCTTCTTACAAAGAGATTCATCCTGGTTTGATTGGAACGACGAAGAAGCTGTGCTATTCCCAAACTGGGAAACTGGAATCACCTGATTTGAAAGTGGGATAACTTCTTCATGCCAACTCCTATGAGATTTATTCAACTTCCTGGTGATTCTCCACCACTTTATGTATCCAAATCAAGCTTCTTACAAAGTGATTCATCCTGGTTTGATTGGAACGACGAAGAAGCTGTGCTATTCCCAAACTGGGAAACTGGAATCACCTGATTTGAAAGTGGGATAACTTCTTCATGCCAACTCCTATGAGATTTATTCAACTTCCTGGTGATTCTCCACCACTTTATGTATCCAAATCAAGCTTTCACAAAGTGATTCATCCTGGTTTGATTGGAACGACGAAGAAGCTGTGCTATTCCCAAACTGGGAAACTGGAATCACCTGATTTGAAAGTGGGATAACTTCTTCATGCCAACTCCTATGAGATTTATTCAACTTCCTGGTGATTCTCCACCACTTTATGTATCCAAATCAAGCTTCTTACAAAGTGATTCATCCTGGTTTGATTGGAACGACGAAGAAGCTGTGCTATTCCCAAACTGGGAAACTGGAATCACCTGATTTGAAAGTGGGATAACTTCTTCATGCCAACTCCTATGAGATTTATTCAACTTCCTGGTGATTCTCCACCACTTTATGTATCCAAATCAAGCTTCTTACAAAGAGATTCATCCTGGTTTGATTGGAACGACGAAGAAGCTGTGCTATTCCCAAACTGGGAAACTGGAATCACCTGATTTGAAAGTGGGATAACTTCTTCATGCCAACTCCTATGAGATTTATTCAACTTCCTGGTGATTCTCCACCACTTTATGTATCCAAATCAAGCTTCTTACAAAGAGATTCATCCTGGTTTGATTGGAACGACGAAGAAGCTGTGCTATTCCCAAACTGGGAAACTGGAATCACCTGATTTGAAAGTGGGATAACTTCTTCATGCCAACTCCTATGAGATTTATTCAACTTCCTGGTGATTCTCCACCACTTTATGTATCCAAATCAAGCTTCTTACAAAGAGATTCATCCTGGTTTGATTGGAACGACGAAGAAGCTGTGCTATTCCCAAACTGGGAAACTGGAATCACCTGATTTGAAAGTGGGATAACTTCTTCATGCCAACTCCTATGAGATTTATTCAACTTCCTGGTGATTCTCCACCACTTTATGTATCCAAATCAAGCTTCTTACAAAGAGATTCATCCTGGTTTGATTGGAACGACGAAGAAGCTGTGCTATTCCCAAACTGGGAAACTGGAATCACCTGATTTGAAAGTGGGATAACTTCTTCATGCCAACTCCTATGAGATTTATTCAACTTCCTGGTGATTCTCCACCACTTTATGTATCCAAATCAAGCTTCTTACAAAGTGATTCATCCTGGTTTGATTGGAACGACGAAGAAGCTGTGCTATTCCCAAACTGGGAAACTGGAATCACCTGATTTGAAAGTGGGATAACTTCTTCATGCCAACTCCTATGAGATTTATTCAACTTCCTGGTGATTCTCCACCACTTTATGTATCCAAATCAAGCTTCTTACAAAGTGATTCATCCTGGTTTGATTGGAACGACGAAGAAGCTGTGCTATTCCCAAACTGGGAAACTGGAATCACCTGATTTGAAAGTGGGATAACTTCTTCATGCCAACTCCTATGAGATTTATTCAACTTCCTGGTGATTCTCCACCACTTTATGTATCCAAATCAAGCTTCTTACAAAGTGATTCATCCTGGTTTGATTGGAACGACGAAGAAGCTGTGCTATTCCCAAACTGGGAAACTGGAATCACCTGATTTGAAAGTGGGATAACTTCTTCATGCCAACTCCTATGAGATTTATTCAACTTCCTGGTGATTCTCCACCACTTTATGTATCCAAATCAAGCTTCTTACAAAGTGATTCATCCTGGTTTGATTGGAACGACGAAGAAGCTGTGCTATTCCCAAACTGGGAAACTGGAATCACCTGATTTGAAAGTGGGATAACTTCTTCATGCCAACTCCTATGAGATTTATTCAACTTCCTGGTGATTCTCCACCACTTTATGTATCCAAATCAAGCTTCTTACAAAGTGATTCATCCTGGTTTGATTGGAACGACGAAGAAGCTGTGCTATTCCCAAACTGGGAAACTGGAATCACCTGATTTGAAAGTGGGATAACTTCTTCATGCCAACTCCTATGAGATTTATTCAACTTCCTGGTGATTCTCCACCACTTTATGTATCCAAATCAAGCTTCTTACAAAGTGATTCATCCTGGTTTGATTGGAACGACGAAGAAGCTGTGCTATTCCCAAACTGGGAAACTGGAATCACCTGATTTGAAAGTGGGATAACTTCTTCATGCCAACTCCTATGAGATTTATTCAACTTCCTGGTGATTCTCCACCACTTTATGTATCCAAATCAAGCTTCTTACAAAGAGATTCATCCTGGTTTGATTGGAACGACGAAGAAGCTGTGCTATTCCCAAACTGGGAAACTGGAATCACCTGATTTGAAAGTGGGATAACTTCTTCATGCCAACTCCTATGAGATTTATTCAACTTCCTGGTGATTCTCCACCACTTTATGTATCCAAATCAAGCTTCTTACAAAGAGATTCATCCTGGTTTGATTGGAACGACGAAGAAGCTGTGCTATTCCCAAACTGGGAAACTGGAATCACCTGATTTGAAAGTGGGATAACTTCTTCATGCCAACTCCTATGAGATTTATTCAACTTCCTGGTGATTCTCCACCACTTTATGTATCCAAATCAAGCTTCTTACAAAGTGATTCATCCTGGTTTGATTGGAACGACGAAGAAGCTGTGCTATTCCCAAACTGGGAAACTGGAATCACCTGATTTGAAAGTGGGATAACTTCTTCATGCCAACTCCTATGAGATTTATTCAACTTCCTGGTGATTCTCCACCACTTTATGTATCCAAATCAAGCTTCTTACAAAGAGATTCATCCTGGTTTGATTGGAACGACGAAGAAGCTGTGCTATTCCCAAACTGGGAAACTGGAATCACCTGATTTGAAAGTGGGATAACTTCTTCATGCCAACTCCTATGAGATTTATTCAACTTCCTGGTGATTCTCCACCACTTTATGTATCCAAATCAAGCTTCTTACAAAGTGATTCATCCTGGTTTGATTGGAACGACGAAGAAGCTGTGCTATTCCCAAACTGGGAAACTGGAATCACCTGATTTGAAAGTGGGATAACTTCTTCATGCCAACTCCTATGAGATTTATTCAACTTCCTGGTGATTCTCCACCACTTTATGTATCCAAATCAAGCTTCTTACAAAGAGATTCATCCTGGTTTGATTGGAACGACGAAGAAGCTGTGCTATTCCCAAACTGGGAAACTGGAATCACCTGATTTGAAAGTGGGATAACTTCTTCATGCCAACTCCTATGAGATTTATTCAACTTCCTGGTGATTCTCCACCACTTTATGTATCCAAATCAAGCTTCTTACAAAGTGATTCATCCTGGTTTGATTGGAACGACGAAGAAGCTGTGCTATTCCCAAACTGGGAAACTGGAATCACCTGATTTGAAAGTGGGATAACTTCTTCATGCCAACTCCTATGAGATTTATTCAACTTCCTGGTGATTCTCCACCACTTTATGTATCCAAATCAAGCTTCTTACAAAGAGATTCATCCTGGTTTGATTGGAACGACGAAGAAGCTGTGCTATTCCCAAACTGGGAAACTGGAATCACCTGATTTGAAAGTGGGATAACTTCTTCATGCCAACTCCTATGAGATTTATTCAACTTCCTGGTGATTCTCCACCACTTTATGTATCCAAATCAAGCTTCTTACAAAGTGATTCATCCTGGTTTGATTGGAACGACGAAGAAGCTGTGCTATTCCCAAACTGGGAAACTGGAATCACCTGATTTGAAAGTGGGATAACTTCTTCATGCCAACTCCTATGAGATTTATTCAACTTCCTGGTGATTCTCCACCACTTTATGTATCCAAATCAAGCTTCTCACAAAGTGATTCATCCTGGTTTGATTGGAACGACGAAGAAGCTGTGCTATTCCCAAACTGGGAAACTGGAATCACCTGATTTGAAAGTGGGATAACTTCTTCATGCCAACTCCTATGAGATTTATTCAACTTCCTGGTGATTCTCCACCACTTTATGTATCCAAATCAAGCTTCTTACAAAGAGATTCATCCTGGTTTGATTGGAACGACGAAGAAGCTGTGCTATTCCCAAACTGGGAAACTGGAATCACCTGATTTGAAAGTGGGATAACTTCTTCATGCCAACTCCTATGAGATTTATTCAACTTCCTGGTGATTCTCCACCACTTTATGTATCCAAATCAAGCTTCTTACAAAGAGATTCATCCTGGTTTGATTGGAACGACGAAGAAGCTGTGCTATTCCCAAACTGGGAAACTGGAATCACCTGATTTGAAAGTGGGATAACTTCTTCATGCCAACTCCTATGAGATTTATTCAACTTCCTGGTGATTCTCCACCACTTTATGTATCCAAATCAAGCTTCTCACAAAGTGATTCATCCTGGTTTGATTGGAACGACGAAGAAGCTGTGCTATTCCCAAACTGGGAAACTGGAATCACCTGATTTGAAAGTGGGATAACTTCTTCATGCCAACTCCTATGAGATTTATTCAACTTCCTGGTGATTCTCCACCACTTTATGTATCCAAATCAAGCTTTCACAAAGTGATTCATCCTGGTTTGATTGGAACGACGAAGAAGCTGTGCTATTCCCAAACTGGGAAACTGGAATCACCTGATTTGAAAGTGGGATAACTTCTTCATGCCAACTCCTATGAGATTTATTCAACTTCCTGGTGATTCTCCACCACTTTATGTATCCAAATCAAGCTTCTTACAAAGAGATTCATCCTGGTTTGATTGGAACGACGAAGAAGCTGTGCTATTCCCAAACTGGGAAACTGGAATCACCTGATTTGAAAGTGGGATAACTTCTTCATGCCAACTCCTATGAGATTTATTCAACTTCCTGGTGATTCTCCACCACTTTATGTATCCAAATCAAGCTTCTTACAAAGAGATTCATCCTGGTTTGATTGGAACGACGAAGAAGCTGTGCTATTCCCAAACTGGGAAACTGGAATCACCTGATTTGAAAGTGGGATAACTTCTTCATGCCAACTCCTATGAGATTTATTCAACTTCCTGGTGATTCTCCACCACTTTATGTATCCAAATCAAGCTTCTTACAAAGTGATTCATCCTGGTTTGATTGGAACGACGAAGAAGCTGTGCTATTCCCAAACTGGGAAACTGGAATCACCTGATTTGAAAGTGGGATAACTTCTTCATGCCAACTCCTATGAGATTTATTCAACTTCCTGGTGATTCTCCACCACTTTATGTATCCAAATCAAGCTTCTTACAAAGAGATTCATCCTGGTTTGATTGGAACGACGAAGAAGCTGTGCTATTCCCAAACTGGGAAACTGGAATCACCTGATTTGAAAGTGGGATAACTTCTTCATGCCAACTCCTATGAGATTTATTCAACTTCCTGGTGATTCTCCACCACTTTATGTATCCAAATCAAGCTTCTTACAAAGAGATTCATCCTGGTTTGATTGGAACGACGAAGAAGCTGTGCTATTCCCAAACTGGGAAACTGGAATCACCTGATTTGAAAGTGGGATAACTTCTTCTTGCCAACTCCTATGAGATTTATTCAACTTCCTGGTGATTCTCCACCACTTTATGTATCCAAATCAAGCTTCTTACAAAGTGATTCATCCTGGTTTGATTGGAACGACGAAGAAGCTGTGCTATTCCCAAACTGGGAAACTGGAATCACCTGATTTGAAAGTGGGATAACTTCTTCATGCCAACTCCTATGAGATTTATTCAACTTCCTGGTGATTCTCCACCACTTTATGTATCCAAATCAAGCTTCTTACAAAGTGATTCATCCTGGTTTGATTGGAACGACGAAGAAGCTGTGCTATTCCCAAACTGGGAAACTGGAATCACCTGATTTGAAAGTGGGATAACTTCTTCATGCCAACTCCTATGAGATTTATTCAACTTCCTGGTGATTCTCCACCACTTTATGTATCCAAATCAAGCTTCTTACAAAGTGATTCATCCTGGTTTGATTGGAACGACGAAGAAGCTGTGCTATTCCCAAACTGGGAAACTGGAATCACCTGATTTGAAAGTGGGATAACTTCTTCATGCCAACTCCTATGAGATTTATTCAACTTCCTGGTGATTCTCCACCACTTTATGTATCCAAATCAAGCTTTCACAAAGTGATTCATCCTGGTTTGATTGGAACGACGAAGAAGCTGTGCTATTCCCAAACTGGGAAACTGGAATCACCTGATTTGAAAGTGGGATAACTTCTTCATGCCAACTCCTATGAGATTTATTCAACTTCCTGGTGATTCTCCACCACTTTATGTATCCAAATCAAGCTTCTTACAAAGAGATTCATCCTGGTTTGATTGGAACGACGAAGAAGCTGTGCTATTCCCAAACTGGGAAACTGGAATCACCTGATTTGAAAGTGGGATAACTTCTTCATGCCAACTCCTATGAGATTTATTCAACTTCCTGGTGATTCTCCACCACTTTATGTATCCAAATCAAGCTTCTTACAAAGAGATTCATCCTGGTTTGATTGGAACGACGAAGAAGCTGTGCTATTCCCAAACTGGGAAACTGGAATCACCTGATTTGAAAGTGGGATAACTTCTTCATGCCAACTCCTATGAGATTTATTCAACTTCCTGGTGATTCTCCACCACTTTATGTATCCAAATCAAGCTTCTTACAAAGTGATTCATCCTGGTTTGATTGGAACGACGAAGAAGCTGTGCTATTCCCAAACTGGGAAACTGGAATCACCTGATTTGAAAGTGGGATAACTTCTTCATGCCAACTCCTATGAGATTTATTCAACTTCCTGGTGATTCTCCACCACTTTATGTATCCAAATCAAGCTTCTTACAAAGAGATTCATCCTGGTTTGATTGGAACGACGAAGAAGCTGTGCTATTCCCAAACTGGGAAACTGGAATCACCTGATTTGAAAGTGGGATAACTTCTTCATCCCAACTCCTATGAGATTTATTCAACTTCCTGGTGATTCTCCACCACTTTATGTATCCAAATCAAGCTTCTCACAAAGTGATTCATCCTGGTTTGATTGGAACGACGAAGAAGCTGTCCTATTCCCAAACTGGAAACTGGAATCACCTGATTTGAAAGTGGGATAACTTCTTCTTGCCCAACTCCTATGAGATTTATTCAACTTCCTGGTGATTCTCCACCACTTTATGTATCCAAATCAAGCTTCTCACAAAGTGATTCATCCTGGTTTGATTGGAACGACGAAGAAGCTGTGCTATTCCCAAACTGGGAAACTGGAATCACCTGATTTGAAAGTGGGATAACTTCTTCATCCCAACTCCTATGAGATTTATTCAACTTCCTGGTGATTCTCCACCACTTTATGTATCCAAATCAAGCTTCTCACAAAGTGATTCATCCTGGTTTGATTGGAACGACGAAGAAGCTGTGCTATTCCCAAACTGGGAAACTGGAATCACCTGATTTGAAAGTGGGATAACTTCTCTTGCCAACTCCTATGAGATTTATTCAACTTCCTGGTGATTCTCCACCACTTTATGTATCCAAATCAAGCTTCTCACAAAGTGATTCATCCTGGTTTGATTGGAACGACGAAGAAGCTGTCCTATTCCCAAACTGGAAACTGGAATCACCTGATTTGAAAGTGGGATAACTTCTTCTTGCCAACTCCTATGAGATTTATTCAACTTCCTGGTGATTTCCACCCACTTTATGTATCCAAATCAAGCTTCTCACAAAGTGATTCATCCTGGTTTGATTGGAACGACGAAGAAGCTGTCTATTCCCAAACTGGGAAACTGGAATCACCTGATTTGAAAGTGGGATAACTTCTTCTTGCCAACTCCTATGAGATTTTTCAACTTCCTGGTGATTCTCCACCACTTTATGTATCCAAATCAAGCTTCTCACAAAGTGATTCATCCTGGTTTGATTGGAACGACGAAGAAGCTGTGCTATTCCCAAACTGGGAAACTGGAATCACCTGATTTGAAAGTGGGATAACTTCTTCATTCCAACTCCTATGAGATTTATTCAACTTCCTGGTGATTCTCCACCACTTTATGTATCCAAATCAAGCTTCACAAAGTGATTCATCCTGGTTTGATTGGAACGACGAAGAAGCTGTCTTATTCCCAAACTGGGAAACTGGAATCACCTGATTTGAAAGTGGGATAACTTCTTCTTGCCAACTCCTATGAGATTTATTCAACTTCCTGGTGATTCTCCACCACTTTATGTATCCAAATCAAGCTTCTCACAAAGTGATTCATCCTGGTTTGATTGGAACGACGAAGAAGCTGTCTATTCCCAAACTGGGAAACTGGAATCACCTGATTTGAAAGTGGGATAACTTCTTCTTCCAACTCCTATGAGATTTATTCAACTTCCTGGTGATTCTCCACCACTTTATGTATCCAAATCAAGCTTCTCACAAAGTGATTCATCCTGGTTTGATTGGAACGACGAAGAAGCTGCTATTCCAAACTGGGAAACTGGAATCACCTGATTTGAAAGTGGGATAACTTCTTCATCCCAACTCCTATGAGATTTATTCAACTTCCTGGTGATTCTCCACCACTTTATGTATCCAAATCAAGCTTCTCACAAAGTGATTCATCCTGGTTTGATTGGAACGACGAAGAAGCTGTGCTATTCCCAAACTGGGAACTGGAATCACCTGATTTGAAAGTGGGATAACTTCTTCTTGCCAACTCCTATGAGATTTATTCAACTTCCTGGTGATTCTCCACCACTTTATGTATCCAAATCAAGCTTCTCACAAAGTGATTCATCCTGGTTTGATTGGAACGACGAAGAAGCTGTGCTATTCCAAACTGGAAACTGGAATCACCTGATTTGAAAGTGGGATAACTTCTTCTTGCCAACTCCTATGAGATTTATTCAACTTCCTGGTGATTCTCCACCACTTTATGTATCCAAATCAAGCTTCTCACAAAGTGATTCATCCTGGTTTGATTGGAACGACGAAGAAGCTGTCCTATTCCCAAACTGGGAAACTGGAATCACCTGATTTGAAAGTGGGATAACTTCTTCTTGCCAACTCCTATGAGATTTATTCAACTTCCTGGTGATTCTCCACCACTTTATGTATCCAAATCAAGCTTCTCACAAAGTGATTCATCCTGGTTTGATTGGAACGACGAAGCTGTGCTATTCCCAAACTGGGAAACTGGAATCACCTGATTTGAAAGTGGGATAACTTCTTCATCCCACTCCTATGAGATTTATTCAACTTCCTGGTGATTCTCCACCACTTTATGTATCCAAATCAAGCTTCTCACAAAGTGATTCATCCTGGTTTGATTGGAACGACGAAGAAGCTGTCCTATTCCCAAACTGGGAAACTGGAATCACCTGATTTGAAAGTGGGATAACTTCTTCATGCCAACTCCTATGAGATTTATTCAACTTCCTGGTGATTCTCCACCACTTTATGTATCCAAATCAAGCTTCTCACAAAGTGATTCATCCTGGTTTGATTGGAACGACGAAGAAGCTGTCTATTCCCAAACTGGGAAACTGGAATCACCTGATTTGAAAGTGGGATAACTTCTTCTTGCCAACTCCTATGAGATTTATTCAACTTCCTGGTGATTCTCCACCACTTTATGTATCCAAATCAAGCTTCTCACAAAGTGATTCATCCTGGTTTGATTGGAACGACGAAGAAGCTGTGCTATTCCCAAACTGGGAAACTGGAATCACCTGATTTGAAAGTGGGATAACTTCTTCATCCCAACTCCTATGAGATTTATTCAACTTCCTGGTGATTCTCCACCACTTTTGTATCCAAATCAAGCTTCTCACAAAGTGATTCATCCTGGTTTGATTGGAACGACGAAGAAGCTGTCCTATTCCCAAACTGGGAAACTGGAATCACCTGATTTGAAAGTGGGATAACTTCTTCTTCCCAACTCCTATGAGATTTATTCAACTTCCTGGTGATTCTCCACCACTTTATGTATCCAAATCAAGCTTCTCACAAAGTGATTCATCCTGGTTTGATTGGAACGACGAAGAAGCTGTCTATTCCCAAACTGGGAAACTGGAATCACCTGATTTGAAAGTGGGATAACTTCTTCTTGCCAACTCCTATGAGATTTATTCAACTTCCTGGTGATTCTCCACCACTTTATGTATCCAAATCAAGCTTCTCACAAGTGATTCATCCTGGTTTGATTGGAACGACGAAGAAGCTGTCTTATTCCCAAACTGGGAAACTGGAATCACCTGATTTGAAAGTGGGATAACTTCTTCTTGCCAACTCCTATGAGATTTATTCAACTTCCTGGTGATTCTCCACCACTTTATGTATCCAAATCAAGCTTCTCACAAAGTGATTCATCCTGGTTTGATTGGAACGACGAAGAAGCTGTGCTATTCCCAAACTGGGAAACTGGAATCACCTGATTTGAAAGTGGGATAACTTCTTCATCCCAACTCCTATGATTTATTCAACTTCCTGGTGATTCTCCACCACTTTATGTATCCAAATCAAGCTTCTCACCAAGTGATTCATCCTGGTTTGATTGGAACGACGAAGAAGCTGTGCTATTCCAAACTGGGAAACTGGAATCACCTGATTTGAAAGTGGGATAACTTCTTCTTGCCAACTCCTATGAGATTTATTCAACTTCCTGGTGATTCTCCACCACTTTATGTATCCAAATCAAGCTTCTCACAAAGTGATTCATCCTGGTTTGATTGGAACGACGAAGAAGCTGTCTATATCCCAAACTGGGAAACTGGAATCACCTGATTTGAAAGTGGGATAACTTCTTCTTCCCAACTCCTATGAGATTTATTCAACTTCCTGGTGATTCTCCACCACTTTATGTATCCAAATCAAGCTTCTCACAAAGTGATTCATCCTGGTTTGATTGGAACGACGAAGAAGCTGTGCTATTCCCAAACTGGGAAACTGGAATCACCTGATTTGAAAGTGGGATAACTTCTTCTTGCCAACTCCTATGAGATTTATTCAACTTCCTGGTGATTCTCCACCACTTTATGTATCCAAATCAAGCTTCTCACAAAGTGATTCATCCTGGTTTGATTGGAACGACGAAGAAGCTGTCTATTCCCAAACTGGGAAACTGGAATCACCTGATTTGAAAGTGGGATAACTTCTTCATCCCAACTCCTATGAGATTTATTCAACTTCCTGGTGATTCTCCACCACTTTATGTATCCAAATCAAGCTTCTCACAAGTGATTCATCCTGGTTTGATTGGAACGACGAAGAAGCTGTGCTATTCCCAAACTGGGAAACTGGAATCACCTGATTTGAAAGTGGGATAACTTCTTCTGCCAACTCCTATGAGATTTATTGAACTTCCTGGTGATTCTCCACCACTTTATGTATCCAAATCAAGCTTCTCACAAAGTGATTCATCCTGGTTTGATTGGAACGACGAAGAAGCTGTCTTATTCCCAAACTGGGAAACTGGAATCACCTGATTTGAAAGTGGGATAACTTCTTCTTGCCAACTCCTATGAGATTTATTCAACTTCCTGGTGATTCTCCACCACTTATGTATCCAAATCAAGCTTCTCACAAAGTGATTCATCCTGGTTTGATTGGAACGACGAAGAAGCTGTCTATTCCCAAACTGGGAAACTGGAATCACCTGATTTGAAAGTGGGATAACTTCTTCTTGCCAACTCCTATGAGATTTATTCAACTTCCTGGTGATTCTCCACCACTTTATGTATCCAAATCAAGCTTCTCACAAGTGATTCATCCTGGTTTGATTGGAACGACGAAGAAGCTGTCTATTCCCAAACTGGGAAACTGGAATCACCTGATTTGAAAGTGGGATAACTTCTTCTTGCCAACTCCTATGAGATTTATTCAACTTCCTGGTGATTCTCCACCACTTTATGTATCCAAATCAAGCTTCTCACAAAGTGATTCATCCTGGTTTGATTGGAACGACGAAGAAGCTGTCTATTCCCAAACTGGGAAACTGGAATCACCTGATTTGAAAGTGGGATAACTTCTTCTTCGCCAACTCCTATGAGATTTATTCAACTTCCTGGTGATTCTCCACCACTTTATGTATCCAAATCAAGCTTCTCACAAGTGATTCATCCTGGTTTGATTGGAACGACGAAGAAGCTGTGCTATTCCCAAACTGGGAAACTGGAATCACCTGATTTGAAAGTGGGATAACTTCTTCTTGCCAACTCCTATGAGATTTATTCAACTTCCTGGTGATTCTCCACCACTTTATGTATCCAAATCAAGCTTCTCACAAAGTGATTCATCCTGGTTTGATTGGAACGACGAAGAAGCTGTGCTATTCCCAAACTGGGAAACTGGAATCACCTGATTTGAAAGTGGGATAACTTCTTCATCCCAACTCCTATGAGATTTATTCAACTTCCTGGTGATTCTCCACCACTTTATGTATCCAAATCAAGCTTCTCACAAAGTGATTCATCCTGGTTTGATTGGAACGACGAAGAAGCTGTGCTATTCCCAAACTGGGAAACTGGAATCACCTGATTTGAAAGTGGGATAACTTCTTCATCCCAACTCCTATGAGATTTATTCAACTTCCTGGTGATTCTCCACCACTTTATGTATCCAAATCAAGCTTCTCACAAAGTGATTCATCCTGGTTTGATTGGAACGACGAAGAAGCTGTCTTATTCCCAAACTGGGAAACTGGAATCACCTGATTTGAAAGTGGGATAACTTTTCTTGCCAACTCCTATGAGATTTATTCAACTTCCTGGTGATTCTCCACCACTTTATGTATCCAAATCAAGCTTCTCAAAGTGATTCATCCTGGTTTGATTGGAACGACGAAGAAGCTGTGCTATTCCCAAACTGGGAAACTGGAATCACCTGATTTGAAAGTGGGATAACTTCTTCATCCCAACTCCTATGAGATTTATTCAACTTCCTGGTGATTCTCCACCACTTTGTATCCAAATCAAGCTTCTCACAAAGTGATTCATCCTGGTTTGATTGGAACGACGAAGAAGCTGTGCTATTCCCAAACTGGGAAACTGGAATCACCTGATTTGAAAGTGGGATAACTTCTTCTTCGCCAACTCCTATGAGATTTATTCAACTTCCTGGTGATTCTCCACCACTTTATGTATCCAAATCAAGCTTCTCACAAAGTGATTCATCCTGGTTTGATTGGAACGACGAAGAAGCTGTCTATTTCCCAAACTGGAAACTGGAATCACCTGATTTGAAAGTGGGATAACTTCTTCTTGCCAACTCCTATGAGATTTATTCAACTTCCTGGTGATTCTCCACCACTTTATGTATCCAAATCAAGCTTCTCACAAAGTGATTCATCCTGGTTTGATTGGAACGACGAAGAAGCTGTCTATTCCCAAACTGGGAAACTGGAATCACCTGATTTGAAAGTGGGATAACTTCTTCTTGCCAACTCCTATGAGATTTATTCAACTTCCTGGTGATTCTCCACCACTTTATGTATCCAAATCAAGCTTCTCACAAAGTGATTCATCCTGGTTTGATTGGAACGACGAAGAAGCTGTGCTATTCCCAAACTGGGAAACTGGAATCACCTGATTTGAAAGTGGGATAACTTCTTCATCCCAACTCCTATGAGATTTATTCAACTTCCTGGTGATTCTCCACCACTTTATGTATCCAAATCAAGCTTCTCACAAAGTGATTCATCCTGGTTTGATTGGAACGACGAAGAAGCTGTCTATTCCCAAACTGGGAAACTGGAATCACCTGATTTGAAAGTGGGATAACTTCTTCTTGCCAACTCCTATGAGATTTATTCAACTTCCTGGTGATTCTCCACCACTTTATGTATCCAAATCAAGCTTCTCACAAAGTGATTCATCCTGGTTTGATTGGAACGACGAAGAAGCTGTCTATTCCCAAACTGGGAAACTGGAATCACCTGATTTGAAAGTGGGATAACTTCTTCTTGCCAACTCCTATGAGATTTATTCAACTTCCTGGTGATTCTCCACCACTTTATGTATCCAAATCAAGCTTCTCACAAAGTGATTCATCCTGGTTTGATTGGAACGACGAAGAAGCTGTCTATTCCCAAACTGGGAAACTGGAATCACCTGATTTGAAAGTGGGATAACTCTTCTCCCAACTCCTATGAGATTTATTCAACTTCCTGGTGATTCTCCACCACTTTATGTATCCAAATCAAGCTTCTCACAAAGTGATTCATCCTGGTTTGATTGGAACGACGAAGAAGCTGTCTTATTCCCAAACTGGGAAACTGGAATCACCTGATTTGAAAGTGGGATAACTTCTTCTTGCCAACTCCTATGAGATTTATTCAACTTCCTGGTGATTCTCCACCACTTTATGTATCCAAATCAAGCTTCTCACAAGTGATTCATCCTGGTTTGATTGGAACGACGAAGAAGCTGTGCTATTCCCAAACTGGGAAACTGGAATCACCTGATTTGAAAGTGGGATAACTTCTTCATCCCAACTCCTATGAGATTTATTCAACTTCCTGGTGATTCTCCACCACTTTATGTATCCAAATCAAGCTTCTCACAAAGTGATTCATCCTGGTTTGATTGGAACGACGAAGAAGCTGTGCTATTCCCAAACTGGGAAACTGGAATCACCTGATTTGAAAGTGGGATAACTTCTTCATTGCCAACTCCTATGAGATTTATTCAACTTCCTGGTGATTCTCCACCACTTTATGTATCCAAATCAAGCTTCTCACAAAGTGATTCATCCTGGTTTGATTGGAACGACGAAGAAGCTGTGCTATTCCCAAACTGGGAAACTGGAATCACCTGATTTGAAAGTGGGATAACTTCTTCTTGCCAACTCCTATGAGATTTATTCAACTTCCTGGTGATTCTCCACCACTTTATGTATCCAAATCAAGCTTCTCACAAAGTGATTCATCCTGGTTTGATTGGAACGACGAAGAAGCTGTCTATTCCCAAACTGGAAACTGGAATCACCTGATTTGAAAGTGGGATAACTTCTTCTTGCCAACTCCTATGAGATTTATTCAACTTCCTGGTGATTCTCCACCACTTTATGTATCCAAATCAAGCTTCTCACAAAGTGATTCATCCTGGTTTGATTGGAACGACGAAGAAGCTGTGCTATTCCCAAACTGGGAAACTGGAATCACCTGATTTGAAAGTGGGATAACTTCTTCATCCCAACTCCTATGAGATTTCAACTTCCTGGTGATTCTCCACCACTTTATGTATCCAAATCAAGCTTCTCACAAAGTGATTCATCCTGGTTTGATTGGAACGACGAAGAAGCTGTCTATTCCCAAACTGGGAAACTGGAATCACCTGATTTGAAAGTGGGATAACTTCTTCTTCCCAACTCCTATGAGATTTATTCAACTTCCTGGTGATTCTCCACCACTTTATGTATCCAAATCAAGCTTCTCACAAAGTGATTCATCCTGGTTTGATTGGAACGACGAAGAAGCTGTCTATTCCCAAACTGGGAAACTGGAATCACCTGATTTGAAAGTGGGATAACTTCTTCTTGCCAACTCCTATGAGATTTATTCAACTTCCTGGTGATTCTCCACCACTTTATGTATCCAAATCAAGCTTCTCACAAAGTGATTCATCCTGGTTTGATTGGAACGACGAAGAAGCTGTCTTATTCCCAAACTGGGAAACTGGAATCACCTGATTTGAAAGTGGGATAACTTCTTCTTGCCAACTCCTATGAGATTTATTCAACTTCCTGGTGATTCTCCACCACTTTATGTATCCAAATCAAGCTTCTCACACAAGTGATTCATCCTGGTTTGATTGGAACGACGAAGAAGCTGTCTATTCCCAAACTGGGAAACTGGAATCACCTGATTTGAAAGTGGGATAACTTCTTCTTGCCAACTCCTATGAGATTTATTCAACTTCCTGGTGATTCTCCACCACTTTATGTATCCAAATCAAGCTTCTCACAAAGTGATTCATCCTGGTTTGATTGGAACGACGAAGAAGCTGTGCTATTCCCAAACTGGGAAACTGGAATCACCTGATTTGAAAGTGGGATAACTTCTTCTTGCCAACTCCTATGAGATTTATTCAACTTCCTGGTGATTCTCCACCACTTTATGTATCCAAATCAAGCTTCTCACAAAGTGATTCATCCTGGTTTGATTGGAACGACGAAGAAGCTGTGCTATTCCCAAACTGGGAAACTGGAATCACCTGATTTGAAAGTGGGATAACTTCTTCTTCGCCAACTCCTATGAGATTTATTCAACTTCCTGGTGATTCTCCACCACTTTATGTATCCAAATCAAGCTTCTCACAAAGTGATTCATCCTGGTTTGATTGGAACGACGAAGAAGCTGTGCTATTCCCAAACTGGGAAACTGGAATCACCTGATTTGAAAGTGGGATAACTTCTTCATCCCAACTCCTATGAGATTTATTCAACTTCCTGGTGATTCTCCACCACTTTATGTATCCAAATCAAGCTTCTCACAAAGTGATTCATCCTGGTTTGATTGGAACGACGAAGAAGCTGTGTCTATTCCCAAACTGGGAAACTGGAATCACCTGATTTGAAAGTGGGATAACTTCTTCATCCCAACTCCTATGAGATTTATTCAACTTCCTGGTGATTCTCCACCACTTTATGTATCCAAATCAAGCTTCTCACATGATTCATCCTGGTTTGATTGGAACGACGAAGAAGCTGTCTATTCCCAAACTGGGAAACTGGAATCACCTGATTTGAAAGTGGGATAACTTCTTCTTGCCAACTCCTATGAGATTTATTCAACTTCCTGGTGATTCTCCACCACTTTATGTATCCAAATCAAGCTTCTCACAAAGTGATTCATCCTGGTTTGATTGGAACGACGAAGAAGCTGTGTATTCCCAAACTGGGAAACTGGAATCACCTGATTTGAAAGTGGGATAACTTCTTCATCCCAACTCCTATGAGATTTATTCAACTTCCTGGTGATTCTCCACCACTTTATGTATCCAAATCAAGCTTCTCACAAAGTGATTCATCCTGGTTTGATTGGAACGACGAAGAAGCTGTGCTATTCCCAAACTGGGAAACTGGAATCACCTGATTTGAAAGTGGGATAACTTCTTCTTGCCAACTCCTATGAGATTTATTCAACTTCCTGGTGATTCTCCACCACTTTATGTATCCAAATCAAGCTTCTCACAAAGTGATTCATCCTGGTTTGATTGGAACGACGAAGAAGCTGTGCTATTCCAAACTGGGAAACTGGAATCACCTGATTTGAAAGTGGGATAACTTCTTCTTGCCAACTCCTATGAGATTTATTCAACTTCCTGGTGATTCTCCACCACTTTATGTATCCAAATCAAGCTTCTCACAAAGTGATTCATCCTGGTTTGATTGGAACGACGAAGAAGCTGTCTATTCCCAAACTGGGAAACTGGAATCACCTGATTTGAAAGTGGGATAACTTCTTCTTGCCAACTCCTATGAGATTTATTCAACTTCCTGGTGATTCTCCACCACTTTATGTATCCAAATCAAGCTTCTCACAAAGTGATTCATCCTGGTTTGATTGGAACGACGAAGAAGCTGTGCTATTCCCAAACTGGGAAACTGGAATCACCTGATTTGAAAGTGGGATAACTTCTTCATCCCAACTCCTATGAGATTTATTCAACTTCCTGGTGATTCTCCACCACTTATGTATCCAAATCAAGCTTCTCACAAAGTGATTCATCCTGGTTTGATTGGAACGACGAAGAAGCTGTCTATTCCCAAACTGGGAAACTGGAATCACCTGATTTGAAAGTGGGATAACTTCTTCTTGCCAACTCCTATGAGATTTATTCAACTTCCTGGTGATTCTCCACCACTTTATGTATCCAAATCAAGCTTCTCACAAAGTGATTCATCCTGGTTTGATTGGAACGACGAAGAAGCTGTGCTATTCCCAAACTGGGAAACTGGAATCACCTGATTTGAAAGTGGGATAACTTCTTCTTGCCAACTCCTATGAGATTTATTCAACTTCCTGGTGATTCTCCACCACTTTATGTATCCAAATCAAGCTTCTCACAAAGTGATTCATCCTGGTTTGATTGGAACGACGAAGAGCTGTGCTATTCCCAAACTGGGAAACTGGAATCACCTGATTTGAAAGTGGGATAACTTCTTCTGCCAACTCCTATGAGATTTATTCAACTTCCTGGTGATTCTCCACCACTTTATGTATCCAAATCAAGCTTCTCACAAAGTGATTCATCCTGGTTTGATTGGAACGACGAAGAAGCTGTCTATTCCCAAACTGGGAAACTGGAATCACCTGATTTGAAAGTGGGATAACTTCTTCTTGCCAACTCCTATGAGATTTATTCAACTTCCTGGTGATTCTCCACCACTTTATGTATCCAAATCAAGCTTCTCACAAAGTGATTCATCCTGGTTTGATTGGAACGACGAAGAAGCTGTGCTATTCCCAAACTGGGAAACTGGAATCACCTGATTTGAAAGTGGGATAACTTCTTCTTGCCAACTCCTATGAGATTTATTCAACTTCCTGGTGATTCTCCACCACTTTATGTATCCAAATCAAGCTTCTCACAAAGTGATTCATCCTGGTTTGATTGGAACGACGAAGAAGCTGTGCTATTCCCAAACTGGGAAACTGGAATCACCTGATTTGAAAGTGGGATAACTTCTTCATCCCAACTCCTATGAGATTTATTCAACTTCCTGGTGATTCTCCACCACTTTGTATCCAAATCAAGCTTCTCACAAAGTGATTCATCCTGGTTTGATTGGAACGACGAAGAAGCTGTGCTATTCCCAAACTGGGAAACTGGAATCACCTGATTTGAAAGTGGGATAACTTCTTCATCCCAACTCCTATGAGATTTATTCAACTTCCTGGTGATTCTCCACCACTTTATGTATCCAAATCAAGCTTCTCACAAAGTGATTCATCCTGGTTTGATTGGAACGACGAAGAAGCTGTGCTATTCCCAAACTGGGAAACTGGAATCACCTGATTTGAAAGTGGGATAACTTCTTCATCCCAACTCCTATGAGATTTATTCAACTTCCTGGTGATTCTCCACCACTTTATGTATCCAAATCAAGCTTCTCACAAAGTGATTCATCCTGGTTTGATTGGAACGAAGAAGCTGTCTTATTCCCAAACTGGGAAACTGGAATCACCTGATTTGAAAGTGGGATAACTTCTTCATTGCCAACTCCTATGAGATTTATTCAACTTCCTGGTGATTCTCCACCACTTTATGTATCCAAATCAAGCTTCTCACAAAGTGATTCATCCTGGTTTGATTGGAACGACGAAGAAGCTGTGCTATTCCCAAACTGGGAAACTGGAATCACCTGATTTGAAAGTGGGATAACTTCTTCATCCCAACTCCTATGAGATTTATTCAACTTCCTGGTGATTCTCCACCACTTTATGTATCCAAATCAAGCTTCTCACAAAGTGATTCATCCTGGTTTGATTGGAACGACGAAGAAGCTGTGCTATTCCCAAACTGGGAAACTGGAATCACCTGATTTGAAAGTGGGATAACTTCTTCTGCCAACTCCTATGAGATTTATTCAACTTCCTGGTGATTCTCCACCACTTTATGTATCCAATCAAGCTTCTCACAAAGTGATTCATCCTGGTTTGATTGGAACGACGAAGAAGCTGTGCTATTCCCAAACTGGGAAACTGGAATCACCTGATTTGAAAGTGGGATAACTTCTTCTTCCCAACTCCTATGAGATTTATTCAACTTCCTGGTGATTCTCCACCACTTTATGTATCCAAATCAAGCTTCTCACAAAGTGATTCATCCTGGTTTGATTGGAACGACGAAGAAGCTGTCTATTCCCAAACTGGGAAACTGGAATCACCTGATTTGAAAGTGGGATAACTTCTTCTTGCCAACTCCTATGAGATTTATTCAACAACTTCCTGGTGATTCTCCACCACTTTATGTATCCAAATCAAGCTTCTCACAAAGTGATTCATCCTGGTTTGATTGGAACGACGAAGAAGCTGTGCTATTCCCAAACTGGGAAACTGGAATCACCTGATTTGAAAGTGGGATAACTTCTTCATCCCAACTCCTATGAGATTTATTCAACTTCCTGGTGATTCTCCACCACTTTATGTATCCAAATCAAGCTTCTCACAAAGTGATTCATCCTGGTTTGATTGGAACGACGAAGAAGCTGTCTATTCCCAAACTGGGAAACTGGAATCACCTGATTTGAAAGTGGGATACTTCTTCTTCGCCAACTCCTATGAGATTTATTCAACTTCCTGGTGATTCTCCACCACTTTATGTATCCAAATCAAGCTTCTCACAAAGTGATTCATCCTGGTTTGATTGGAACGACGAAGAAGCTGTCTATTCCCAAACTGGGAAACTGGAATCACCTGATTTGAAAGTGGGATAACTTCTTCTTCCAACTCCTATGAGATTTATTCAACTTCCTGGTGATTCTCCACCACTTTATGTATCCAAATCAAGCTTCTCACAAAGTGATTCATCCTGGTTTGATTGGAACGACGAAGAAGCTGTCTTATTCCCAAACTGGGAAACTGGAATCACCTGATTTGAAAGTGGGATAACTTCTTCTTGCCAACTCCTATGAGATTTATTCAACTTCCTGGTGATTCTCCACCACTTTATGTATCCAAATCAAGCTTCTCACAAAGTGATTCATCCTGGTTTGATTGGAACGACGAAGAAGCTGTGCTATTCCCAAACTGGGAAACTGGAATCACCTGATTTGAAAGTGGGATAACTTCTTCTTGCCAACTCCTATGAGATTTATTCAACTTCCTGGTGATTCTCCACCACTTTATGTATCCAAATCAAGCTTCTCACAAAGTGATTCATCCTGGTTTGATTGGAACGACGAAGAAGCTGTGCTATTCCCAAACTGGGAAACTGGAATCACCTGATTTGAAAGTGGGATAACTTCTTCTTGCCAACTCCTATGAGATTTATTCAACTTCCTGGTGATTCTCCACCACTTTATGTATCCAAATCAAGCTTCTCAAAGTGATTAATCCTGGTTTGATTGGAACGACGAAGAAGCTGTGCTATTCCCAAACTGGGAAACTGGAATCACCTGATTTGAAAGTGGGATAACTTCTTCTTGCCAACTCCTATGAGATTTATTCAACTTCCTGGTGATTCTCCACCACTTTATGTATCCAAATCAAGCTTCTCACAAAGTGATTCATCCTGGTTTGATTGGAACGACGAAGAAGCTGTGCTATTCCCAAACTGGGAAACTGGAATCACCTGATTTGAAAGTGGGATAACTTCTTCATCCCAACTCCTATGAGATTTATTCAACTTCCTGGTGATTCTCCACCACTTTATGTATCCAAATCAAGCTTCTCACAAAGTGATTCATCCTGGTTGATTGGAACGACGAAGAAGCTGTGCTATTCCCAAACTGGGAAACTGGAATCACCTGATTTGAAAGTGGGATAACTTCTTCATCCCAACTCCTATGAGATTTATTCAACTTCCTGGTGATTCTCCACCACTTTATGTATCCAAATCAAGCTTCTCACAAAGTGATTCATCCTGGTTTGATTGGAACGACGAAGAAGCTGTCTATTCCCAAACTGGGAAACTGGAATCACCTGATTTGAAAGTGGGATAACTTCTTCTTGCCAACTCCTATGAGATTTATTCAACTTCCTGGTGATTCTCCACCACTTTATGTATCCAAATCAAGCTTCTCACAAAGTGATTCATCCTGGTTTGATTGGAACGACGAAGAAGCTGTGCTATTCCCAAACTGGGAAACTGGAATCACCTGATTTGAAAGTGGGATAACTTCTTCTTGCCAACTCCTATGAGATTTATTCAACTTCCTGGTGATTCTCCACCACTTTATGTATCCAAATCAAGCTTCTCACAAAGTGATTCATCCTGGTTTGATTGGAACGACGAAGAAGCTGTGCTATTCCCAAACTGGGAAACTGGAATCACCTGATTTGAAAGTGGGATAACTTCTTCATCCCAACTCCTATGAGATTTATTCAACTTCCTGGTGATTCTCCACCACTTTATGTATCCAAATCAAGCTTCTCACAAAGTGATTCATCCTGGTTTGATTGGAACGACGAAGAAGCTGTGCTATTCCCAAACTGGGAAACTGGAATCACCTGATTTGAAAGTGGGATAACTTCTTCTTGCCAACTCCTATGAGATTTATTCAACTTCCTGGTGATTCTCCACCACTTTATGTATCCAAATCAAGCTTCTCACAAAGTGATTCATCCTGGTTTGATTGGAACGACGAAGAAGCTGTGCTATTCCCAAACTGGGAAACTGGAATCACCTGATTTGAAAGTGGGATAACTCTTCTTCTTGCAACTCCTATGAGATTTATTCAACTTCCTGGTGATTCTCCACCACTTTATATCCAAATCAAGCTTCTCACAAAGTGATTCATCCTGGTTTGATTGGAACGACGAAGAAGCTGTGCTATTCCCAAACTGGGAAACTGGAATCACCTGATTTGAAAGTGGGATAACTTCTTCATCCCAACTCCTATGAGATTTATTCAACTTCCTGGTGATTCTCCCCACTTTATGTATCCAAATCAAGCTTCTCACAAAGTGATTCATCCTGGTTTGATTGGAACGACGAAGAAGCTGTCTATTCCCAAACTGGGAAACTGGAATCACCTGATTTGAAAGTGGGATAACTTCTTCTTGCCAACTCCTATGAGATTTATTCAACTTCCTGGTGATTCTCCACCACTTTATGTATCCAAATCAAGCTTCTCACAAAGTGATTCATCCTGGTTTGATTGGAACGACGAAAGCTGTCCTATTCCCAAACTGGGAAACTGGAATCACCTGATTTGAAAGTGGGATAACTTCTTCTTGCCAACTCCTATGAGATTTATTCAACTTCCTGGTGATTCTCCACCACTTTATGTATCCAAATCAAGCTTCTCACAAAGTGATTCATCCTGGTTTGATTGGAACGACGAAGAAGCTGTCTATTCCCAAACTGGGAAACTGGAATCACCTGATTTGAAAGTGGGATAACTTCTTCATCCCAACTCCTATGAGATTTATTCAACTTCCTGGTGATTCTCCACCACTTTATGTATCCAAATCAAGCTTCTCACAAAGTGATTCATCCTGGTTTGATTGGAACGACGAAGAAGCTGTGCTATTCCCAAACTGGGAAACTGGAATCACCTGATTTGAAAGTGGGATAACTTCTTCATGCCAACTCCTATGAGATTTATTCAACTTCCTGGTGATTCTCCACCACTTTATGTATCCAAATCAAGCTTCTCACAAAGTGATTCATCCTGGTTTGATTGGAACGACGAAGAAGCTGTCTATTCCCAAACTGGGAAACTGGAATCACCTGATTTGAAAGTGGGATAACTTCTTCTTGCCAACTCCTATGAGATTTATTCAACTTCCTGGTGATTCTCCACCACTTTATGTATCCAAATCAAGCTTCTCACAAAGTGATTCATCCTGGTTTGATTGGAACGACGAAGAAGCTGTGCTATTCCCAAACTGGGAAACTGGAATCACCTGATTTGAAAGTGGGATAACTTCTTCATCCCAACTCCTATGAGATTTATTCAACTTCCTGGTGATTCTCCACCACTTTATGTATCCAAATCAAGCTTCTCACAAAGTGATTCATCCTGGTTTGATTGGAACGACGAAGAAGCTGTCTATTCCCAAACTGGGAAACTGGAATCACCTGATTTGAAAGTGGGATAACTTCTTCTTGCCAACTCCTATGAGATTTATTCAACTTCCTGGTGATTCTCCACCACTTTATGTATCCAAATCAAGCTTCTCACAAAGTGATTCATCCTGGTTTGATTGGAACGACGAAGAAGCTGTGCTATTCCCAAACTGGGAAACTGGAATCACCTGATTTGAAAGTGGGATAACTTCTTCTTGCCAACTCCTATGAGATTTATTCAACTTCCTGGTGATTCTCCACCACTTTATGTATCCAAATCAAGCTTCTCACAAAGTGATTCATCCTGGTTTGATTGGAACGACGAAGAAGCTGTGCTATTCCCAAACTGGGAAACTGGAATCACCTGATTTGAAAGTGGGATAACTTCTTCATCCCAACTCCTATGAGATTTATTCAACTTCCTGGTGATTCTCCACCACTTTATGTATCCAAATCAAGCTTCTCACAAAGTGATTCATCCTGGTTTGATTGGAACGACGAAGAAGCTGTCTATTCCCAAACTGGGAAACTGGAATCACCTGATTTGAAAGTGGGATAACTTCTTCATCCCAACTCCTATGAGATTTATTCAACTTCCTGGTGATTCTCCACCACTTTATGTATCCAAATCAAGCTTCTCACAAAGTGATTCATCCTGGTTTGATTGGAACGACGAAGAAGCTGTGCTATTCCCAAACTGGGAAACTGGAATCACCTGATTTGAAAGTGGGATAACTTCTTCTTGCCAACTCCTATGAGATTTATTCAACTTCCTGGTGATTCTCCACCACTTTATGTATCCAAATCAAGCTTCTCACAAAGTGATTCATCCTGGTTTGATTGGAACGACGAAGAAGCTGTCTATTCCCAAACTGGGAAACTGGAATCACCTGATTTGAAAGTGGGATAACTTCTTCTTCCCAACTCCTATGATTTATTCAACTTCCTGGTGATTCTCCACCACTTTATGTATCCAAATCAAGCTTCTCACAAAGTGATTCATCCTGGTTTGATTGGAACGACGAAGAAGCTGTGCTATTCCCAAACTGGGAAACTGGAATCACCTGATTTGAAAGTGGGATAACTTCTTCATCCCAACTCCTATGAGATTTATTCAACTTCCTGGTGATTCTCCACCACTTTATGTATCCAAATCAAGCTTCTCACAAAGTGATTCATCCTGGTTTGATTGGAACGACGAAGAAGCTGTCTATTCCCAAACTGGGAAACTGGAATCACCTGATTTGAAAGTGGGATAACTTCTTCTTGCAACTCCTATGAGATTTATTCAACTTCCTGGTGATTCTCCACCACTTTATGTATCCAAATCAAGCTTCTCACAAAGTGATTCATCCTGGTTTGATTGGAACGACGAAGAAGCTGTGCTATTCCCAAACTGGGAAACTGGAATCACCTGATTTGAAAGTGGGATAACTCTTCTTCTTGCCAACTCCTATGAGATTTATTCAACTTCCTGGTGATTCTCCACCACTTTATGTATCCAAATCAAGCTTCTCACAAAGTGATTCATCCTGGTTTGATTGGAACGACGAAGAAGCTGTGCTATTCCCAAACTGGGAAACTGGAATCACCTGATTTGAAAGTGGGATAACTTCTTCATCCCAACTCCTATGAGATTTATTCAACTTCCTGGTGATTCTCCACCACTTTATGTATCCAAATCAAGCTTCTCACAAAGTGATTCATCCTGGTTTGATTGGAACGACGAAGAAGCTGTGCTATTCCCAAACTGGGAAACTGGAATCACCTGATTTGAAAGTGGGATAACTTCTTCTTGCCAACTCCTATGAGATTTATTCAACTTCCTGGTGATTCTCCACCACTTTATGTATCCAAATCAAGCTTCTCACAAAGTGATTCATCCTGGTTTGATTGGAACGACGAAGAAGCTGTGCTATTCCCAAACTGGAAACTGGAATCACCTGATTTGAAAGTGGGATAACTTCTTCTTGCCAACTCCTATGAGATTTATTCAACTTCCTGGTGATTCTCCACCACTTTATGTATCCAAATCAAGCTTCTCACAAAGTGATTCATCCTGGTTTGATTGGAACGACGAAGAAGCTGTGCTATTCCCAAACTGGGAAACTGGAATCACCTGATTTGAAAGTGGGATAACTTCTTCATCCCAACTCCTATGAGATTTATTCAACTTCCTGGTGATTCTCCACCACTTTATGTATCCAAATCAAGCTTCTCACAAAGTGATTCATCCTGGTTTGATTGGAACGACGAAGAAGCTGTGCTATTCCCAAACTGGGAAACTGGAATCACCTGATTTGAAAGTGGGATAACTTCTTCTTCCCAACTCCTATGAGATTTATTCAACTTCCTGGTGATTCTCCACCACTTTATGTATCCAAATGAAGCTTCTCACAAAGTGATTCATCCTGGTTTGATTGGAACGACGAAGAAGCTGTGCTATTCCCAAACTGGGAAACTGGAATCACCTGATTTGAAAGTGGGATAACTTCTTCATCCAATCCTATGAGATTTATTCAACGTCCTGGCGATTCTCCACCACTTTATGTATCCAAATCAAGCTTCTCACAAAGTGATTCATCCTGGTTTGATTGGAACGACGAAGAAGCTGTGCTATTCCCAAACTGGGAAACTGGAATCACCTGATTTGAAAGTGGGATAACTTCTTCATCCCAACTCCTATGAGATTTATTCAACTTCCTGGTGATTCTCCACCACTTTATGTATCCAAATCAAGCTTCTCACAAAGTGATTCATCCTGGTTTGATTGGAACGACGAAGAAGCTGTGCTATTCCCAAACTGGGAAACTGGAATCACCTGATTTGAAAGTGGGATAACTTCTTCATCCCAACTCCTATGAGATTTATTCAACTTCCTGGTGATTCTCCACCACTTTATGTATCCAAATCAAGCTTCTCACAAGTGATTCATCCTGGTTTGATTGGAACGACGAAGAAGCTGTCTATTCCCAAACTGGGAAACTGGAATCACCTGATTTGAAAGTGGGATAACTTCTTCTTGCCAACTCCTATGAGATTTATTCAACTTCCTGGTGATTCTCCACCACTTTATGTATCCAAATCAAGCTTCTCACAAAGTGATTCATCCTGGTTTGATTGGAACGACGAAGAAGCTGTGCTATTCCCAAACTGGGAAACTGGAATCACCTGATTTGAAAGTGGGATAACTTCTTCTTGCCAACTCCTATGAGATTTATTCAACTTCCTGGTGATTCTCCACCACTTTATGTATCCAAATCAAGCTTCTCACAAAGTGATTCATCCTGGTTTGATTGGAACGACGAAGAAGCTGTCTATTCCCAAACTGGGAAACTGGAATCACCTGATTTGAAAGTGGGATAACTTCTTCTGCCAACTCCTATGATTTATTCAACTTCCTGGTGATTCTCCACCACTTTATGTATCCAAATCAAGCTTCTCACAAAGTGATTCATCCTGGTTTGATTGGAACGACGAAGAAGCTGTGCTATTCCCAAACTGGGAAACTGGAATCACCTGATTTGAAAGTGGGATAACTTCTTCTTGCCAACTCCTATGAGATTTATTCAACTTCCTGGTGATTCTCCACCACTTTATGTATCCAAATCAAGCTTCTCACAAAGTGATTCATCCTGGTTTGATTGGAACGACGAAGAAGCTGTGCTATTCCCAAACTGGGAAACTGGAATCACCTGATTTGAAAGTGGGATAACTTCTTCTTCCCAACTCCTATGAGATTTATTCAACTTCCTGGTGATTCTCCACCACTTTATGTATCCAAATCAAGCTTCTCACAAAGTGATTCATCCTGGTTTGATTGGAACGACGAAGAAGCTGTGCTATTCCCAAACTGGGAAACTGGAATCACCTGATTTGAAAGTGGGATAACTTCTTCATCCCAACTCCTATGAGATTTATTCAACTTCCTGGTGATTCTCCACCACTTTATGTATCCAAATCAAGCTTCTCACAAAGTGATTCATCCTGGTTTGATTGGAACGACGAAGAAGCTGTGCTATTCCCAAACTGGGAAACTGGAATCACCTGATTTGAAAGTGGGATAACTTCTTCATCCCAACTCCTATGAGATTTATTCAACTTCCTGGTGATTCTCCACCACTTTATGTATCCAAATCAAGCTTCTCACAAAGTGATTCATCCTGGTTTGATTGGAACGACGAAGAAGCTGTCTATTCCCAAACTGGGAAACTGGAATCACCTGATTTGAAAGTGGGATAACTTCTTCTTGCCAACTCCTATGAGATTTATTCAACTTCCTGGTGATTCTCCACCACTTTATGTATCCAAATCAAGCTTCTCACAAAGTGATTCATCCTGGTTTGATTGGAACGACGAAGAAGCTGTGCTATTCCCAAACTGGGAAACTGGAATCACCTGATTTGAAAGTGGGATAACTTCTTCATGCCAACTCCTATGAGATTTATTCAACTTCCTGGTGATTCTCCACCACTTTATGTATCCAAATCAAGCTTCTCACAAGTGATTCATCCTGGTTTGATTGGAACGACGAAGAAGCTGTGCTATTCCCAAACTGGGAAACTGGAATCACCTGATTTGAAAGTGGGATAACTTCTTCTTGCCAACTCCTATGAGATTTATTCAACTTCCTGGTGATTCTCCACCACTTTATGTATCCAAATCAAGCTTCTCACAAAGTGATTCATCCTGGTTTGATTGGAACGACGAAGAAGCTGTGCTATTCCCAAACTGGGAAACTGGAATCACCTGATTTGAAAGTGGGATAACTTCTTCATCCAACTCCTATGAGATTTATTCAACTTCCTGGTGATTCTCCACCACTTTATGTATCCAAATCAAGCTTCTCACAAAGTGATTCATCCTGGTTTGATTGGAACGACGAAGAAGCTGTGCTATTCCCAAACTGGGAAACTGGAATCACCTGATTTGAAAGTGGGATAACTTCTTCATTGCCAACTCCTATGAGATTTATTCAACTTCCTGGTGATTCTCCACCACTTTATGTATCCAAATCAAGCTTCTCACAAAGTGATTCATCCTGGTTTGATTGGAACGACGAAGAAGCTGTCTATTCCCAAACTGGAAACTGGAATCACCTGATTTGAAAGTGGGATAACTTCTTCTTGCCAACTCCTATGAGATTTATTCAACTTCCTGGTGATTCTCCACCACTTTATGTATCCAAATCAAGCTTCTCACAAAGTGATTCATCCTGGTTTGATTGGAACGACGAAGAAGCTGTGCTATTCCCAAACTGGGAAACTGGAATCACCTGATTTGAAAGTGGGATAACTTCTTCATCCCAACTCCTATGAGATTTATTCAACTTCCTGGTGATTCTCCACCACTTTATGTATCCAAATCAAGCTTCACAAAGTGATTCATCCTGGTTTGATTGGAACGACGAAGAAGCTGTGCTATTCCCAAACTGGGAAACTGGAATCACCTGATTTGAAAGTGGGATAACTTCTTCTTGCCAACTCCTATGAGATTTATTCAACTTCCTGGTGATTCTCCACCACTTTATGTATCCAAATCAAGCTTCTCACAAAGTGATTCATCCTGGTTTGATTGGAACGACGAGAAGCTGTCTATTCCCAAACTGGGAAACTGGAATCACCTGATTTGAAAGTGGGATAACTTCTTCTGCCAACTCCTATGAGATTTATTCAACTTCCTGGTGATTCTCCACCACTTTATGTATCCAAATCAAGCTTCTCACAAAGTGATTCATCCTGGTTTGATTGGAACGACGAAGAAGCTGTGCCTATTCCCAAACTGGGAAACTGGAATCACCTGATTTGAAAGTGGGATAACTTCTTCATCCCAACCCTATGAGATTTATTCAACTTCCTGGTGATTCTCCACCACTTTATGTATCCAAATCAAGCTTCTCACAAAGTGATTCATCCTGGTTTGATTGGAACGACGAAGAAGCTGTCTATTCCCAAACTGGGAAACTGGAATCACCTGATTTGAAAGTGGGATAACTTCTTCATCCCAACTCCTATGAGATTTATTCAACTTCCTGGTAATTCTCCACCACTTTATGTATCCAAATCAAGCTTCTCACAAAGTGATTCATCCTGGTTTGATTGGAACGACGAAGAAGCTGTGCTATTCCCAAACTGGGAAACTGGAATCACCTGATTTGAAAGTGGGATAACTTCTTCTTCCAACTCCTATGAGATTTATTCAACTTCCTGGTGATTCTCCACCACTTTATGTATCCAAATCAAGCTTCTCACAAAGTGATTCATCCTGGTTTGATTGGAACGACGAAGAAGCTGTCTTATTCCCAAACTGGGAAACTGGAATCACCTGATTTGAAAGTGGGATAACTTCTTCTTCCAACTCCTATGAGATTTATTCAACTTCCTGGTGATTCTCCACCACTTTATGTATCCAAATCAAGCTTCTCACAAAGTGATTCATCCTGGTTTGATTGGAACGACGAAGAAGCTGTCTATTCCCAAACTGGGAAACTGGAATCACCTGATTTGAAAGTGGGATAACTTCTTCTTGCCAACTCCTATGAGATTTATTCAACTTCCTGGTGATTCTCCACCACTTTATGTATCCAAATCAAGCTTCTCACAAAGTGATTCATCCTGGTTTGATTGGAACGACGAAGAAGCTGTCTATTCCCAAACTGGGAAACTGGAATCACCTGATTTGAAAGTGGGATAACTTCTTCTTGCCAACTCCTATGAGATTTATTCAACTTCCTGGTGATTCTCCACCACTTTATGTATCCAAATCAAGCTTCTCACAAAGTGATTCATCCTGGTTTGATTGGAACGACGAAGAAGCTGTCTATTCCCAAACTGGGAAACTGGAATCACCTGATTTGAAAGTGGGATAACTTCTTCTTGCCAACTCCTATGAGATTTATTCAACTTCCTGGTGATTCTCCACCACTTTATGTATCCAAATCAAGCTTCTCACAAAGTGATTCATCCTGGTTTGATTGGAACGACGAAGAAGCTGTGCTATTCCCAAACTGGGAAACTGGAATCACCTGATTTGAAAGTGGGATAACTTCTTCTTGCCAACTCCTATGAGATTTATTCAACTTCCTGGTGATTCTCCCCTTTATGTATCCAAATCAAGCTTCTCACAAAGTGATTCATCCTGGTTTGATTGGAACGACGAAGAAGCTGTGCTATTCCAAACTGGGAAACTGGAATCACCTGATTTGAAAGTGGGATAACTTCTTCATTCCCAACTCCTATGAGATTTATTCAACTTCCTGGTGATTCTCCACCACTTTATGTATCCAAATCAAGCTTCTCACAAAGTGATTCATCCTGGTTTGATTGGAACGACGAAGAAGCTGTGCTATTCCCAAACTGGGAAACTGGAATCACCTGATTTGAAAGTGGGATAACTTCTTCATCCCAACTCCTATGAGATTTATTCAACTTCCTGGTGATTCTCCACCACTTTATGTATCCAAATCAAGCTTCTCACAAAGTGATTCATCCTGGTTTGATTGGAACGACGAAGAAGCTGTCTATTCCCAAACTGGGAAACTGGAATCACCTGATTTGAAAGTGGGATAACTTCTTCTTTCTCCTATTTCTTTATTCAATCTTGGTGATTTCCACCACTTTTGTATCCAAATCTTCTTCTCAAAGGGTCTTGTCTTGGTGTTGTGACTTCGTGATTTTCTTGTGTGTTGGAAAACTGTTGGAAAGTTGGGATTTTCTTCTGGGTGTGTCTTGGTCTTTGATTCTTCTTGGTTTCTTGTTCACTTCTTGGTTTGGGAACTTCTTCTGTCTTTTGTTCTCCTTGTTTGAAAAAGTTCTTCTTGGTTTGATTGCTTCTGAAGGTGGTGTTTCTTTTGGGAAATGTCTGTTTGAAGTGGGTCTTTTCTTTGTTTATCTGTCTTCTTTGTAACTTCTTCTTGTGTCTTCACCACTTTTGTTTGGCTTGTTCTCTTTCTTGCGTGTTGATTTTTTTGGGGAAGCTTTGGTCCTTCTTGTTGAATCTGGATTGTGATTTGGTCTTGCCAACTCCTATGAGATTTATTCAACTTCCTGGTGATTCTCCACCACTTTATGTATCCAAATCAAGCTTCTCACAAAGTGATTCATCCTGGTTGATTGGAACGACGAAGAAGCTGTCTATTCCCAAACTGGAAACTGGAATCACCTGATTTGAAAGTGGGATAACTTCTTCTTGCCAACTCCTATGAGATTTATTCAACTTCCTGGTGATTCTCCACCACTTTATGTATCCAAATCAAGCTTCTCACAAAGTGATTCATCCTGGTTTGATTGGAACGACGAAGAAGCTGTGCTATTCCCAAACTGGAAACTGGAATCACCTGATTTGAAAGTGGGATAACTTCTTCTTCGCCAACTCCTATGAGATTTATTCAACTTCCTGGTGATTCTCCACCACTTTATGTATCCAAATCAAGCTTCTCACAAAGTGATTCATCCTGGTTTGATTGGAACGACGAAGAAGCTGTGCTATTCCCAAACTGGGAAACTGGAATCACCTGATTTGAAAGTGGGATAACTTCTTCATCCAACTCCTATGAGATTTATTCAACTTCCTGGTGATTCTCCACCACTTTATGTATCCAAATCAAGCTTCTCACAAAGTGATTCATCCTGGTTTGATTGGAACGACGAAGAAGCTGTGCTATTCCCAAACTGGGAAACTGGAATCACCTGATTTGAAAGTGGGATAACTTCTTCTGCCAACTCCTATGAGATTTATTCAACTTCCTGGTGATTCTCCACCACTTTATGTATCCAAATCAAGCTTCTCACAAAGTGATTCATCCTGGTTTGATTGGAACGACGAAGAAGCTGTGCTATTCCCAAACTGGGAAACTGGAATCACCTGATTTGAAAGTGGGATAACTTCTTCTTGCCAACTCCTATGAGATTTATTCAACTTCCTGGTGATTCTCCACCACTTTATGTATCCAAATCAAGCTTCTCACAAAGTGATTCATCCTGGTTTGATTGGAACGACGAAGAAGCTGTGCTATTCCCAAACTGGGAAACTGGAATCACCTGATTTGAAAGTGGGATAACTTCTTCATCCCAACTCCTATGAGATTTATTCAACTTCCTGGTGATTCTCCACCACTTTATGTATCCAAATCAAGCTTCTCACAAAGTGATTCATCCTGGTTTGATTGGAACGACGAAGAAGCTGTGCTATTCCCAAACTGGGAAACTGGAATCACCTGATTTGAAAGTGGGATAACTTCTTCATGCCAACTCCTATGAGATTTATTCAACTTCCTGGTGATTCTCCACCACTTTATGTATCCAAATCAAGCTTCTCACAAAGTGATTCATCCTGGTTTGATTGGAACGACGAAGAAGCTGTGCTATTCCCAAACTGGGAACTGGAATCACCTGATTTGAAAGTGGGATAACTTCTTCATGCCAACTCCTATGAGATTTATTCAACTTCCTGGTGATTCTCCACCACTTTATGTATCCAAATCAAGCTTCTCACAAAGTGATTCATCCTGGTTTGATTGGAACGACGAGAAGCTGTGCTATTCCCAAACTGGGAAACTGGAATCACCTGATTTGAAAGTGGGATAACTTCTTCATCCCAACCCTATGAGATTTATTCAACTTCCTGGTGATTCTCCACCACTTTATGTATCCAAATCAAGCTTCTCACAAAGTGATTCATCCTGGTTTGATTGGAACGACGAAGAAGCTGTGCTATTCCCAAACTGGGAAACTGGAATCACCTGATTTGAAAGTGGGATAACTTCTTCTTGCCAACTCCTATGAGATTTATTCAACTTCCTGGTGATTCTCCACCACTTTATGTATCCAAATCAAGCTTCTCACAAAGTGATTCATCCTGGTTTGATTGGAACGACGAAGAAGCTGTCTATTCCCAAACTGGGAAACTGGAATCACCTGATTTGAAAGTGGGATAACTTCTTCATGCCAACTCCTATGAGATTTATTCAACTTCCTGGTGATTCTCCACCACTTTATGTATCCAAATCAAGCTTCTCACAAAGTGATTCATCCTGGTTTGATTGGAACGACGAAGAAGCTGTGCTATTCCCAAACTGGGAAACTGGAATCACCTGATTTGAAAGTGGGATAACTTCTTCATCCCAACTCCTATGAGATTTATTCAACTTCCTGGTGATTCTCCACCACTTTATGTATCCAAATCAAGCTTCTCACAAAGTGATTCATCCTGGTTTGATTGGAACGACGAAGAAGCTGTCTATTCCCAAACTGGGAAACTGGAATCACCTGATTTGAAAGTGGGATAACTTCTTCTGCCAACTCCTATGAGATTTATTCAACTTCCTGGTGATTCTCCACCACTTTATGTATCCAAATCAAGCTTCTCACAAAGTGATTCATCCTGGTTTGATTGGAACGACGAAGAAGCTGTGCTATTCCCAAACTGGGAAACTGGAATCACCTGATTTGAAAGTGGGATAACTTCTTCATCCCAACTCCTATGAGATTTATTCAACTTCCTGGTGATTCTCCACCACTTTATGTATCCAAATCAAGCTTCTCACAAAGTGATTCATCCTGGTTTGATTGGAACGACGAAGAAGCTGTGCTATTCCCAAACTGGGAACTGGAATCACCTGATTTGAAAGTGGGATAACTTCTTCATGCCAACTCCTATGAGATTTATTCAACTTCCTGGTGATTCTCCACCACTTTATGTATCCAAATCAAGCTTCTCACAAAGTGATTCATCCTGGTTTGATTGGAACGACGAAGAAGCTGTGCTATTCCCAAACTGGAAAACTGGAATCACCTGATTTGAAAGTGGGATAACTTCTTCTTCCCACTCCTATGAGATTTATTCAACTTCCTGGTGATTCTCCACCACTTTATGTATCCAAATCAAGCTTCTCACAAAGTGATTCATCCTGGTTTGATTGGAACGACGAAGAAGCTGTCTATTCCCAAACTGGGAAACTGGAATCACCTGATTTGAAAGTGGGATAACTTCTTCATCCCAACTCCTATGAGATTTATTCAACTTCCTGGTGATTCTCCACCACTTTATGTATCCAAATCAAGCTTCTCAAAAGTGATTCATCCTGGTTTGATTGGAACGACGAAGAAGCTGTGCTATTCCCAAACTGGGAAACTGGAATCACCTGATTTGAAAGTGGGATAACTTCTTCATCCCAACTCCTATGAGATTTATTCAACTTCCTGGTGATTCTCCACCACTTTATGTATCCAAATCAAGCTTCTCACAAAGTGATTCATCCTGGTTTGATTGGAACGACGAAGAAGCTGTGCTATTCCCAAACTGGGAAACTGGAATCACCTGATTTGAAAGTGGGATAACTTCTTCATGCCAACTCCTATGAGATTTATTCAACTTCCTGGTGATTCTCCACCACTTTATGTATCCAAATCAAGCTTCTCACAAAGTGATTCATCCTGGTTTGATTGGAACGACGAAGAAGCTGTCTATTCCCAAACTGGGAAACTGGAATCACCTGATTTGAAAGTGGGATAACTTCTTCTTCTTGCCAACTCCTATGAGATTTATTCAACTTCCTGGTGATTCTCCACCACTTTATGTATCCAAATCAAGCTTCTCACAAAGTGATTCATCCTGGTTTGATTGGAACGACGAAGAAGCTGTGCTATTCCCAAACTGGGAAACTGGAATCACCTGATTTGAAAGTGGGATAACTTCTTCTTGCCAACTCCTATGAGATTTATTCAACTTCCTGGTGATTCTCCACCACTTTATGTATCCAAATCAAGCTTCTCACAAAGTGATTCATCCTGGTTTGATTGGAACGACGAAGAAGCTGTGCTATTCCCAAACTGGGAAACTGGAATCACCTGATTTGAAAGTGGGATAACTTCTTCATCCAACTCCTATGAGATTTATTCAACTTCCTGGTGATTCTCCACCACTTTATGTATCCAAATCAAGCTTCTCACAAAGTGATTCATCCTGGTTTGATTGGAACGACGAAGAAGCTGTGATTCCCAAACTGGGAAACTGGAATCACCTGATTTGAAAGTGGGATAACTTCTTCATCCCAACTCCTATGAGATTTATTCAACTTCCTGGTGATTCTCCACCACTTTATGTATCCAAATCAAGCTTCTCACAAAGTGATTCATCCTGGTTTGATTGGAACGACGAAGAAGCTGTCTATTCCCAAACTGGGAAACTGGAATCACATGATTTGAAAGTGGGATAACTTCTTCTTGCCAACTCCTATGATTATTCAACTTCCTGGTGATTCTCCACCACTTTATGTATCCAAATCAAGCTTCTCACAAAGTGATTCATCCTGGTTTGATTGGAACGACGAAGAAGCTGTGCTATTCCCAAACTGGGAAACTGGAATCACCTGATTTGAAAGTGGGATAACTTCTTCATCCAACTCCTATGAGATTTATTCAACTTCCTGGTGATTCTCCACCACTTTATGTATCCAAATCAAGCTTCTCACAAAGTGATTCATCCTGGTTTGATTGGAACGACGAAGAAGCTGTGCTATTCCCAAACTGGGAAACTGGAATCACCTGATTTGAAAGTGGGATAACTTCTTCATCCCAACTCCTATGAGATTTATTCAACTTCCTGGTGATTCTCCACCACTTTATGTATCCAAATCAAGCTTCTCACAAAGTGATTCATCCTGGTTTGATTGGAACGACGAAGAAGCTGTGCTATTCCCAAACTGGGAAACTGGAATCACCTGATTTGAAAGTGGGATAACTTCTTCATCCCAACTCCTATGAGATTTATTCAACTTCCTGGTGATTCTCCACCACTTTATGTATCCAAATCAAGCTTCTCACAAAGTGATTCATCCTGGTTTGATTGGAACGACGAAGAAGCTGTGCTATTCCCAAACTGGGAAACTGGAATCACCTGATTTGAAAGTGGGATAACTTTTCTTGCCAACTCCTATGAGATTTATTCAACTTCCTGGTGATTCTCCACCACTTTATGTATCCAAATCAAGCTTCTCACAAAGTGATTCATCCTGGTTTGATTGGAACGACGAAGAAGCTGTGCTATTCCCAAACTGGGAAACTGGAATCACCTGATTTGAAAGTGGGATAACTTCTTCTTGCCAACTCCTATGAGATTTATTCAACTTCCTGGTGATTCTCCACCACTTTATGTATCCAAATCAAGCTTCTCACAAAGTGATTCATCCTGGTTTGATTGGAACGACGAAGAAGCTGTGCTATTCCCAAACTGGGAAACTGGAATCACCTGATTTGAAAGTGGGATAACTTCTTCATCCAACTCCTATGAGATTTATTCAACTTCCTGGTGATTCTCCACCACTTTATGTATCCAAATCAAGCTTCTCAAAGTGATTCATCCTGGTTTGATTGGAACGACGAAGAAGCTGTGCTATTCCCAAACTGGGAAACTGGAATCACCTGATTTGAAAGTGGGATAACTTCTTCATGCCAACTCCTATGAGATTTATTCAACTTCCTGGTGATTCTCCACCACTTTATGTATCCAAATCAAGCTTCTCACAAAGTGATTCATCCTGGTTTGATTGGAACGACGAAGAAGCTGTCTATTCCCAAACTGGGAAACTGGAATCACCTGATTTGAAAGTGGGATAACTTCTTCTTGCCAACTCCTATGAGATTTATTCAACTTCCTGGTGATTCTCCACCACTTTATGTATCCAAATCAAGCTTCTCACAAAGTGATTCATCCTGGTTTGATTGGAACGACGAAGAAGCTGTCTATTCCCAAACTGGGAAACTGGAATCACCTGATTTGAAAGTGGGATAACTTCTTCATGCCAACTCCTATGAGATTTATTCAACTTCCTGGTGATTCTCCACCACTTTATGTATCCAAATCAAGCTTCTCACAAAGTGATTCATCCTGGTTTGATTGGAACGACGAAGAAGCTGTGCTATTCCCAAACTGGGAAACTGGAATCACCTGATTTGAAAGTGGGATAACTTCTTCATCCCAACTCCTATGAGATTTATTCAACTTCCTGGTGATTCTCCACCACTTTATGTATCCAAATCAAGCTTCTCACAAAGTGATTCATCCTGGTTTGATTGGAACGACGAAGAAGCTGTCTATTCCCAAACTGGGAAACTGGAATCACCTGATTTGAAAGTGGGATAACTTCTTCTTGCCAACTCCTATGAGATTTATTCAACTTCCTGGTGATTCTCCACCACTTTATGTATCCAAATCAAGCTTCTCACAAAGTGATTCATCCTGGTTTGATTGGAACGACGAAGAAGCTGTGCTATTCCCAAACTGGGAAACTGGAATCACCTGATTTGAAAGTGGGATAACTTCTTCTTGCCAACTCCTATGAGATTTATTCAACTTCCTGGTGATTCTCCACCACTTTATGTATCCAAATCAAGCTTCTCACAAAGTGATTCATCCTGGTTTGATTGGAACGACGAAGAAGCTGTGCTATTCCCAAACTGGGAAACTGGAATCACCTGATTTGAAAGTGGGATAACTTCTTCTTGCCAACTCCTATGAGATTTATTCAACTTCCTGGTGATTCTCCACCACTTTATGTATCCAAATCAAGCTTCTCACAAAGTGATTCATCCTGGTTTGATTGGAACGACGAAGAAGCTGTGCTATTCCCAAACTGGGAAACTGGAATCACCTGATTTGAAAGTGGGATAACTTCTTCATCCCAACTCCTATGAGATTTATTCAACTTCCTGGTGATTCTCCACCACTTTATGTATCCAAATCAAGCTTCTCACAAAGTGATTCATCCTGGTTTGATTGGAACGACGAAGAAGCTGTCTATTCCCAAACTGGGAAACTGGAATCACCTGATTTGAAAGTGGGATAACTTCTTCATCCCAACTCCTATGAGATTTATTCAACTTCCTGGTGATTCTCCACCACTTTATGTATCCAAATCAAGCTTCTCACAAAGTGATTCATCCTGGTTTGATTGGAACGACGAAGAAGCTGTCTATTCCCAAACTGGGAAACTGGAATCACCTGATTTGAAAGTGGGATAACTTCTTCTGCCAACTCCTATGAGATTTATTCAACTTCCTGGTGATTCTCCACCACTTTATGTATCCAAATCAAGCTTCTCACAAAGTGATTCATCCTGGTTTGATTGGAACGACGAAGAAGCTGTGCTATTCCCAAACTGGGAAACTGGAATCACCTGATTTGAAAGTGGGATAACTTCTTCATCCCAACTCCTATGAGATTTATTCAACTTCCTGGTGATTCTCCACCACTTTATGTATCCAAATCAAGCTTCTCACAAAGTGATTCATCCTGGTTTGATTGGAACGACGAAGAAGCTGTGCTATTCCCAAACTGGGAAACTGGAATCACCTGATTTGAAAGTGGGATAACTTCTTCATCCCAACTCCTATGAGATTTATTCAACTTCCTGGTGATTCTCCACCACTTTATGTATCCAAATCAAGCTTCTCACAAAGTGATTCATCCTGGTTTGATTGGAACGACGAAGAAGCTGTGCTATTCCCAAACTGGGAAACTGGAATCACCTGATTTGAAAGTGGGATAACTTCTTCTTGCCAACTCCTATGAGATTTATTCAACTTCCTGGTGATTCTCCACCACTTTATGTATCCAAATCAAGCTTCTCACAAAGTGATTCATCCTGGTTTGATTGGAACGACGAAGAAGCTGTCTATTCCCAAACTGGGAAACTGGAATCACCTGATTTGAAAGTGGGATAACTTCTTCTTGCAACTCCTATGAGATTTATTCAACTTCCTGGTGATTCTCCACCACTTTATGTATCCAAATCAAGCTTCTCACAAAGTGATTCATCCTGGTTTGATTGGAACGACGAAGACTGTCCTATTCCCAAACTGGGAAACTGGAATCACCTGATTTGAAAGTGGGATAACTTCTTCATCCCAACTCCTATGAGATTTATTCAACTTCCTGGTGATTCTCCACCACTTTATGTATCCAAATCAAGCTTCTCACAAAGTGATTCATCCTGGTTTGATTGGAACGACGAAGAAGCTGTCTATTCCCAAACTGGGAAACTGGAATCACCTGATTTGAAAGTGGGATAACTTCTTCTTGCCAACTCCTATGAGATTTATTCAACTTCCTGGTGATTCTCCACCACTTTATGTATCCAAATCAAGCTTCTCACAAAGTGATTCATCCTGGTTTGATTGGAACGACGAAGAAGCTGTGCTATTCCCAAACTGGGAAACTGGAATCACCTGATTTGAAAGTGGGATAACTTCTTCTTGCCAACTCCTATGAGATTTATTCAACTTCCTGGTGATTCTCCACCACTTTATGTATCCAAATCAATCAGCTTCTCACAAAGTGATTCATCCTGGTTTGATTGGAACGACGAAGAAGCTGTGCTATTCCCAAACTGGGAAACTGGAATCACCTGATTTGAAAGTGGGATAACTTCTTCATCCCAACTCCTATGAGATTTATTCAACTTCCTGGTGATTCTCCACCACTTTATGTATCCAAATCAAGCTTCTCACAAGTGATTCATCCTGGTTTGATTGGAACGACGAAGAAGCTGTGCTATTCCCAAACTGGGAAACTGGAATCACCTGATTTGAAAGTGGGATAACTTCTTCATGCCAACTCCTATGAGATTTATTCAACTTCCTGGTGATTCTCCACCACTTTATGTATCCAAATCAAGCTTCTCACAAAGTGATTCATCCTGGTTTGATTGGAACGACGAAGAAGCTGTGCTATTCCCAAACTGGAAACTGGAATCACCTGATTTGAAAGTGGGATAACTTCTTCATGCCAACTCCTATGAGATTTATTCAACTTCCTGGTGATTCTCCACCACTTTATGTATCCAAATCAAGCTTCTCACAAAGTGATTCATCCTGGTTTGATTGGAACGACGAAGAAGCTGTCTATTCCCAAACTGGGAAACTGGAATCACCTGATTTGAAAGTGGGATAACTTCTTCATCCCAACTCCTATGAGATTTATTCAACTTCCTGGTGATTCTCCACCACTTTATGTATCCAAATCAAGCTTCTCACAAAGTGATTCATCCTGGTTTGATTGGAACGACGAAGAAGCTGTGCTATTCCCAAACTGGGAAACTGGAATCACCTGATTTGAAAGTGGGATAACTTCTTCTTGCCAACTCCTATGAGATTTATTCAACTTCCTGGTGATTCTCCACCACTTTATGTATCCAAATCAAGCTTCTCACAAAGTGATTCATCCTGGTTTGATTGGAACGACGAAGAAGCTGTGCTATTCCCAAACTGGGAAACTGGAATCACCTGATTTGAAAGTGGGATAACTTCTTCATCCAACTCCTATGAGATTTATTCAACTTCCTGGTGATTCTCCACCACTTTATGTATCCAAATCAAGCTTCTCACAAAGTGATTCATCCTGGTTTGATTGGAACGACGAAGAAGCTGTGCTATTCCCAAACTGGGAAACTGGAATCACCTGATTTGAAAGTGGGATAACTTCTTCTTGCCAACTCCTATGAGATTTATTCAACTTCTGGTGATTCTCCACCACTTTATGTATCCAAATCAAGCTTCTCACAAAGTGATTCATCCTGGTTTGATTGGAACGACGAAGAAGCTGTCTATTCCCAAACTGGGAAACTGGAATCACCTGATTTGAAAGTGGGATAACTTCTTCATCCCCAACTCCTATGAGATTTATTCAACTTCCTGGTGATTCTCCACCACTTTATGTATCCAAATCAAGCTTCTCACAAAGTGATTCATCCTGGTTTGATTGGAACGACGAAGAAGCTGTGCTATTCCCAAACTGGGAAACTGGAATCACCTGATTTGAAAGTGGGATAACTTCTTCATGCCAACTCCTATGAGATTTATTCAACTTCCTGGTGATTCTCCACCACTTTATGTATCCAAATCAAGCTTCTTACAAAGTGATTCATCCTGGTTTGATTGGAACGACGAAGAAGCTGTGCTATTCCCAAACTGGGAAACTGGAATCACCTGATTTGAAAGTGGGATAACTTCTTCATCCCAACTCCTATGAGATTTATTCAACTTCCTGGTGATTCTCCACCACTTTATGTATCCAAATCAAGCTTCTTACAAAGTGATTCATCCTGGTTTGATTGGAACGACGAAGAAGCTGTGCTATTCCCAAACTGGGAAACTGGAATCACCTGATTTGAAAGTGGGATAACTTCTTCATGCCAACTCCTATGAGATTTATTCAACTTCCTGGTGATTCTCCACCACTTTATGTATCCAAATCAAGCTTCTTACAAAGTGATTCATCCTGGTTTGATTGGAACGACGAAGAAGCTGTGCTATTCCCAAACTGGGAAACTGGAATCACCTGATTTGAAAGTGGGATAACTTCTTCATGCCAACTCCTATGAGATTTATTCAACTTCCTGGTGATTCTCCACCACTTTATGTATCCAAATCAAGCTTCTTACAAAGTGATTCATCCTGGTTTGATTGGAACGACGAAGAAGCTGTGCTATTCCCAAACTGGGAAACTGGAATCACCTGATTTGAAAGTGGGATAACTTCTTCATGCCAACTCCTATGAGATTTATTCAACTTCCTGGTGATTCTCCACCACTTTATGTATCCAAATCAAGCTTCTTCAAAGTGATTCATCCTGGTTTGATTGGAACGACGAAGAAGCTGTGCTATTCCCAAACTGGGAAACTGGAATCACCTGATTTGAAAGTGGGATAACTTCTTCATGCCAACTCCTATGAGATTTATTCAACTTCCTGGTGATTCTCCACCACTTTATGTATCCAAATCAAGCTTCTTACAAAGTGATTCATCCTGGTTTGATTGGAACGACGAAGAAGCTGTGCTATTCCCAAACTGGGAAACTGGAATCACCTGATTTGAAAGTGGGATAACTTCTTCATGCCAACTCCTATGAGATTTATTCAACTTCCTGGTGATTCTCCACCACTTTATGTATCCAAATCAAGCTTCTTACAAAGTGATTCATCCTGGTTTGATTGGAACGACGAAGAAGCTGTGCTATTCCCAAACTGGGAAACTGGAATCACCTGATTTGAAAGTGGGATAACTTCTTCATGCCAACTCCTATGAGATTTATTCAACTTCCTGGTGATTCTCCACCACTTTATGTATCCAAATCAAGCTTCTTACAAAGTGATTCATCCTGGTTTGATTGGAACGACGAAGAAGCTGTGCTATTCCCAAACTGGGAAACTGGAATCACCTGATTTGAAAGTGGGATAACTTCTTCATGCCAACTCCTATGAGATTTATTCAACTTCCTGGTGATTCTCCACCACTTTATGTATCCAAATCAAGCTTCTTACAAAGTGATTCATCCTGGTTTGATTGGAACGACGAAGAAGCTGTGCTATTCCCAAACTGGGAAACTGGAATCACCTGATTTGAAAGTGGGATAACTTCTTCATGCCAACTCCTATGAGATTTATTCAACTTCCTGGTGATTCTCCACCACTTTATGTATCCAAATCAAGCTTCTTACAAAAGTGATTCATCCTGGTTTGATTGGAACGACGAAGAAGCTGTGCTATTCCCAAACTGGGAAACTGGAATCACCTGATTTGAAAGTGGGATAACTTCTTCATGCCAACTCCTATGAGATTTATTCAACTTCCTGGTGATTCTCCACCACTTTATGTATCCAAATCAAGCTTCTTACAAAGTGATTCATCCTGGTTTGATTGGAACGACGAAGAAGCTGTGCTATTCCCAAACTGGGAAACTGGAATCACCTGATTTGAAAGTGGGATAACTTCTTCATCCCAACTCCTATGAGATTTATTCAACTTCCTGGTGATTCTCCACCACTTTATGTATCCAAATCAAGCTTCTTACAAAGTGATTCATCCTGGTTTGATTGGAACGACGAAGAAGCTGTGCTATTCCCAAACTGGGAAACTGGAATCACCTGATTTGAAAGTGGGATAACTTCTTCATGCCAACTCCTATGAGATTTATTCAACTTCCTGGTGATTCTCCACCACTTTATGTATCCAAATCAAGCTTTTCACAAAGTGATTCATCCTGGTTTGATTGGAACGACGAAGAAGCTGTGCTATTCCCAAACTGGGAAACTGGAATCACCTGATTTGAAAGTGGGATAACTTCTTCATGCCAACTCCTATGAGATTTATTCAACTTCCTGGTGATTCTCCACCACTTTATGTATCCAAATCAAGCTTCTTACAAAGAGATTCATCCTGGTTTGATTGGAACGACGAAGAAGCTGTGCTATTCCCAAACTGGGAAACTGGAATCACCTGATTTGAAAGTGGGATAACTTCTTCATGCCAACTCCTATGAGATTTATTCAACTTCCTGGTGATTCTCCACCACTTTATGTATCCAAATCAAGCTTCTTACAAAGTGATTCATCCTGGTTTGATTGGAACGACGAAGAAGCTGTGCTATTCCCAAACTGGGAAACTGGAATCACCTGATTTGAAAGTGGGATAACTTCTTCATGCCAACTCCTATGAGATTTATTCAACTTCCTGGTGATTCTACCACTTTATGTATCCAAATCAAGCTTTTCACAAAGTGATTCATCCTGGTTTGATTGGAACGACGAAGAAGCTGTGCTATTCCCAAACTGGGAAACTGGAATCACCTGATTTGAAAGTGGGATAACTTCTTCATGCCAACTCCTATGAGATTTATTCAACTTCCTGGTGATTCTCCACCACTTTATGTATCCAAATCAAGCTTCTTACAAAGAGATTCATCCTGGTTTGATTGGAACGACGAAGAAGCTGTGCTATTCCCAAACTGGGAAACTGGAATCACCTGATTTGAAAGTGGGATAACTTCTTCATGCCAACTCCTATGAGATTTATTCAACTTCCTGGTGATTCTCCACCACTTTATGTATCCAAATCAAGCTTCTTACAAAGAGATTCATCCTGGTTTGATTGGAACGACGAAGAAGCTGTGCTATTCCCAAACTGGGAAACTGGAATCACCTGATTTGAAAGTGGGATAACTTCTTCATGCCAACTCCTATGATTTATTCAACTTCCTGGTGATTCTCCACCACTTTATGTATCCAAATCAAGCTTCTTACAAAGAGATTCATCCTGGTTTGATTGGAACGACGAAGAAGCTGTGCTATTCCCAAACTGGGAAACTGGAATCACCTGATTTGAAAGTGGGATAACTTCTTCATGCCAACTCCTATGAGATTTATTCAACTTCCTGGTGATTCTCCACCACTTTATGTATCCAAATCAAGCTTCTTACTAAGAGATTCATCCTGGTTTGATTGGATAGACGAAGAAGCTGTGCTATTCCCAAACTGGGAAACTGGAATCACCTGATTTGAAAGTGGGATAACTTTTTCATGCCAACTCCTATGAGATTTATTCAACTTCCTGGTGATTCTCCACCACTTTATGTATCCAAATCAAGCTTCTTACAAAGAGATTCATCCTGGTTTGATTGGAACGACGAAGAAGCTGTGCTATTCCCAAACTGGGAAACTGGAATCACCTGATTTGAAAGTGGGATAACTTCTTCATGCCAACTCCTATGAGATTTATTCAACTTCCTGGTGATTCTCCACCACTTTATGTATCCAAATCAAGCTTCTTACAAAGTGATTCATCCTGGTTTGATTGGAACGACAAAGAAGCCGTGCTATTCCCAAACTGGGAAACTGGAATCACCTGATTTGAAAGTGGGATAACTTCTTCATCCCCACTCCTATGAGATTTATTCAACTTCCTGGTGATTCTCCACCACTTTATGTATCCAAATCAAGCTTCTTACAAAGTGATTCATCCTGGTTTGATTGGAACGACGAAGAAGCTGTGCTATTCCCAAACTGGGAAACTGGAATCACCTGATTTGAATGTGGGATAACTTCTTCATGCCAACTCCTATGAGATTTATTCAACTTCCTGGTAATTCTCCACCACTTTATGTATCCAAATCAAGCTTTTCACAAAGTGATTCTGTTGAACTGAAGAGAAGATGGAGCTTGTACAATAATAGGACAAGCTCTAGAAGATGTCAAGAAGAGTTCAATCAAGCTTCAGAAGTGTTCTGAAGTAGTTATCTTGTGAAGTTAAGTCTAGGAAAGACTTAGACTGATCATGTGAAGAAGTTAGAGAGAAGATGGCATGATGTGCAAAGCTTGGGAGAATGATAAGGCCATGAGGGAATCAAGGAGAGGAATGGATCAACTAAAGAGGAGGGGAAGTGTTGTGCATAATTAGGGCGAATGTACGGATGGTACAAGCCGTACAAGAGACCGTACAACACCAAGCCTCATCCATTCATCCAGTTCAGCATGATGTGAAGTTGGGCGCGGCAGGTTTGAATTAACATGACGGTTAAGTCTTATGGAGGGAAAGAATACGCTGAGCATCTTGTATGGATAAGGGGCTAGCTGTGGATAAGGAGCTAGCTGTAAAGTAAAAGCAAAAGCAAAAGGTAAAGGCAAAAGGAGAAGCATGTATCTGGTCACATAAGGAGCAAGATACATTGGCGCCTTCAGCCTCCTTTTGCCTCAGTTTGAATCAACCAATTACAAGACAAGCTGCCAAGACCAAAGACCAGTCTCCTCTCATCCAGGCCGTCCATCATTCAAGTTAATATCAGCCTTAGGATCTAGGTTTATGATATTGCAAAGTGTAGAGTCATATATAAGCCAAGCATTGGCGATTGTAATGAATTAAGTGAGTTAGGGGGGAAACCCTTCTCCTTCATGTTCTATGAAAGTCTGTTCTTGATACTAAGTCTCTAATCTATTCTCTAAGTCTCTCAGTCTCTTTAATCTTGTTACCTAGCCTCTCTCATACTCTAAATCTCTCCCCATACTCCTAAGTCTCAAATCTGTTCACATAAACTCTCCTAAACACTTTCTCACACACACCTTGAGTGAATCCTTATAAAATCTCATGGTATCAGAGCCAGGTTCATTAGAACCTGGTATCTAACTTCCGCAAAGCTCAAGCCCAGTTCCATGGCTGTTTTGAAGCAAAGAAGAAGCTCTTTAGTCCAGCCAACGTTTGTTCATCTTCAGGAGGAAGATAAACACATCCGAGGTGCTTGAGAAGCTGTATGTACTCTATCCTGACCTATCAAGCTCGACCTGAAGAAAGGAGACCCTGAAGAACAAAGCCTTGAAGTGGTTTGACAACACTCTTCAAGAGCTAGATCCTTGAGTCTTAGTGGTGGTTCAAGAAGAAAGGTGACAGCTTTCTACTTGGGACTGGTTGTGGCGACTTGACAGGGAGGAAAGGAGGTGTCTCTATAAGATTTATAGAAAGAGGTAGAGTGATTTAGAGAATAAGAGAATGAGATTGGATTATGAAGAGATTAGTGAAGAATCATGATGAACACTCAAGAACAAGAGAGAGAGAATGACTCAAACTGTGTAATCTTTTATTAATGACATGAGTTGATATATATACAAGGAGAGAGAGCTAGGGTTTGCGAGAATCAGATAGGTTAAGCATGTGTAGTCAAAGGGAGAAGCAGCGCCCATTTCAAACTGTCCAATGGGAGGCTTTACACGCTTTTGGCATCAAGGCATCTTGGACAAGATCCTTTCCTCTTTACAGCTGTGCCAGCCTGTCTTGGACTTCCTTTTCTTCCTGTTCAACGGTCTGATCCATAGGTGCAAGCTCAGGTAACTTCTCTTTCACTTTCCTTTTACTCGGGTGATCATAAGTTACCTTTGGTTGAGTTAAGGTCGACCATGGTCCGTCCAGACTGTACGGCCTGTACGGCCATGTACGGTCTTGTACGGCCTGGTTGATCCTCACTCCCAAAGCTCACCCAAGCTGAACCTTCTCTCATGTTCTCCAACTCCTCCTCTCTTCTCTTCTTATACTCAGCTCATTTCAACACTCCCCCTCAAGCTTGATCTTGGTGATTGATCAAGCTTGGAAACCATGAGATCTTCCTCATTAAAAACCTCACCAAGGAAAACCCATTGGGACAAAACCTTGATGAGGGAAAAAGAGTAAAGAGCCCATGGTTAAGGGAACTCAGCCACTTGTTGTGAGATCAATGAGCCCTAGCCTGATGTGGATGGACTCCATGGTCTTTTGCCTTGCAGCTTTGGTGAAGACATCAGCTAACTGATCTTCACTTCTGGTATAGCATGGCAAGATCACTCCCAAGACTATCATCTGCCTCACCTTATGACAATCCACTTCAATGTGCTTGGTTCTTTCATGAAACACCGAGTTGGAGGCTATGTGAATGGCGGCTTGGTTATCACAATGCATAGTCATAGGTGTAGCTTGCTCAATTCCCAAATGCTTCAAGATCCCCTTGATCCATACCAACTCGTTGGTGAGCTTCAGCATTGCCCTATACTCAGCCTCAGCACTTGAGCATGATACCACCTTCTGCTTCTTGCTCTTCCATGTCACTAGATTTCCTCCAATGAAGGTGCAATAGCCTGTGGTTGATCTCCTATCAGCTCGATCACCAGCCCAATCAGCATCACAGTACCCAACGACTTCAGTACTCTTGTTGCATCCTAACCAGACTCCTAGACCGGCTGATCCATTCAGATACATCAAGAGCCTCTCCACCATGCGCCAATGATGTTCCTTTGGTACTTGCATGTGTTGGCTTACCTGATTCACAGCAAAACAGATATCAGGACGTGTGATTGTTAAGTATATGAGCTTACCCACTAGCTTCCTATAAAGCTTGGGATCATGGAACAGCTTGCTGTCCTCAAGCTCCCCCTCACGTGGAACCTTATACCCATCCTCCATGGGCATTTTGGCTATCTTCCCTCCTAGCACACCTGCATCTTTCAAAAGATCAAGTGCATACTTTCTTTGAGACATGAATAGGCCTTCCTTGGATCTACATATCTCAATCCCAAGGAAGTATTTCATTTCTCCCAAGTCTTTGATTTCAAAAACAGATTTGAGAAACTCTTTTGTTTCTCTTATCCCAATCTTATCACTACCTGTTATGATGATATCATCAACATACACAAGTAGACAGATGATACCTGATGGAGTAGTAAGAGTGAAGAGAGTGTGGTCCAACTCAGACTTCCTGAAGCCACGCCCATTCAGAGTGGTGCTGAGTTTGTTGTACCAGGCTCTAGGGGATTGTTTCAAACCATAGATAGCCTTCTTTAGTCTTAGAACATTCCCAGGCTTCACAAGACCTTCTAAGCCTGGTGGAGGATACATATAGACTTCATCTTCTAACTCTCCTTGAAGGAATGCATTCTTCACATCCATCTGCCACAACTCCCACTCAAGATTCACAGCCAAGGACAATACTATCCTGATGGTGTGTAACTTAGCAACAGGAGCAAATGTATCTATGTAGTCCTCTCCATATGTTTGAGTGTATCCTCTAGCCACCAATCTTGTCTTTCTCCTATCAATCTGTCCATTTGGCAAGTACTTGATGGTGAATATCCATCTACTTGTAACAGCCCTCTTCCCCTTTGGGAGTTCACTTTCAAACCAAGTGTCATTCTTAATCATTGCATTTGCTTCATCTCCAACCGACTCCTTCCATTCCTCATGCATCATAGCCTCTTCATATGATCTTGGCACAAAGCTCTCATCTAAGCTTGTCATGAAGGCGCAATGATCAGATGGGAAATGGGCAAAGGAACACACTGCTTGGGAGGGATGCTCCACAGCCTGGGCATTGTAGTACACTCTCGTGTTTACCCAGTTGGAAGCATCCTTCTTCAACCGTGTGCTTCTCCTTAGTGGTGCTTCAGCCGGGACATTATCCCTTGATGAGACTGGTTCTTGCTGTTCTTCTTGCTGTTGCACATTGTCTTCCTCTTCTTGTAAACTTTCTTCAGGTTCTGGTTCACCCATTGCCTCAACCCCTTCATCTTGCATCATCACACACTGATCAGGGTCTCTCAAGCCTTCTTCTGGATGGCTTGCTTCTTCAGTTTCATTCCCCCTCTCATGATTAGAGTGGGATGTTCCTTCAGCTTCAGGAGAACTAGATGTGTTCCGTCCTCCTTGATCCTGGGTTAGATTGATCCCAAGACCTTCCAATATGATCCTAAGGCTCGCAGCCTTATCAGAATCCCGAGATAGATCTTTCAAATCCTCCCAGCTCCGCTCTTCATAGTATCCCTTACTCTCCATGAATTTTACTTCTCTAGATACATGTACTCTTCTTGTCTTTGGATCAATGCACTTGTATCCCTTCTGAGATGATGAGTATCCAATGAACATAGTTCTTATACTCTTTGGCTCAAGCTTGTTTCTCATCTCTCCCGGTACCATCACATAGCTTACACAACCAAACACTCTCAAGTGGTTTAGGGATGGCTTGATCTTGTTAAGAACTTCAAATGGAGACTGATCTTGCAACACTCTGGTCGGTATCCTATTAATCAGATAGCACGCAGACATGACTGCATCACTCCAATACCTCTTAGGAACATTGCTTTGAAACATCATGGACCGAGCAACTTCCATAAGATGTCGGTTCTTCCTTTCTGCCACACCATTCTGCTGAGGAGTATAGGGACAACTAGTTTGGTGAAGAATCCCATGCTGAGCTAAGTGTTGCTTGAATAATCTGCTTGTATACTCACCACCATTATCAGATCTGAAAATCTTAAGCTTTGCATTATATTGGTTAGTCACATAGCATTGAAAGTTCTTAAATGCTTCAAGCACACTATCTTTTGTTTTAATGAGTGTTATCCAGGTGTATTTAGATTTTTCATCAATGAATGTTACAAAGTACTTATAACTTTCTCTAGATAAACAAGGGGCAGTCCATACATCAGAATGCACAAGATCAAAACAGTTTTCATAAATAGTACTAGACTTTTGGAAAACAGTTCTACAATGTTTACCCAATATACATGCTTCACATTCATTATTTTTAAACATAACACCTGGTAACATTAAGTTCAAAGCTCTAACATGAGGATGGCCTAGTCTAGCATGCCACAATGCATTATTTTTTAAAGCAGAAACAGATTGAAACGAGTAACTAAGGTTAGAAACAGGAGCAATGTCTTCAAGCATATAGAGATCTCCTTTGGTTACTCCTTTTCCAATCAACTTATGACTCTCAATATCCTGAAACTTCACATCATTAGGACTAAAGATAACATTGCAATGTAAATCAGTAGTGCATTTCTTGACAGATAATAGATTAGATGTAAATTCAGGCATATAGAAAGCTTTAGACTCCTTATCAAATAGTTTCAGGTTTCCTATTCCTTTTATTGCTATCCTATCACCATTTGCAATCATAACATGACCAGTAGTTGGTTCTATATCTTTTATAAGACTAGTGTCACTTATCATATGATGAGAGGCACCAGAATCCACAATTAAAGGTTTAATCATGTTTTGAACAGCAAATCCACTTGGTGATTCAATTCTAGCAATAGATGTTCTAGGGATTTTCAGTTCAGTTTCTATGTTTTCAAGACTCCTAGGTATACTACACGCAGCATATGAGTATCCTAGAGTATGAGTAAGAGAACTACCATTGTCCTTGAGAGCCTTGATGAGGGCATCAATGTCAGAACGTCTGATCATCTCATGCTCCATACTGCTCTTCCCGGACGTGTGCTGAGATGCCATAGCCTTGACATCACTCTCCTCAGCTCTCACACCAGCACCATTGCTTCCCCTTGATGATCCGGCCTCACTTGATTCAGCTGAGAGATGAGCCCTTCCTTCTCGGTCCTTAACAAACTTGGATGGCTTGAGGTGGGGATGGAGGATCCAGCATTGACTCCTCTTGTGCCCTGGCTTCTTGCAGTGGTCACAGTTGCCACCAAACTTCCTCTCATCTCCTTTATACGCCGCCTTGTTTGCTTGGACCGTCTCAACCTGATTCGCCGAGGTCATCTCCCCCTTTCCACCAAACAGGCCAAGAGAGTCATCCTCCTTTTGTAGCTGTGCGCACACATCATCAAAGGACGGGAGCTTTGGAGACCTCAGCATATGCTTTATCACATCCTTGTAAACCGGATTCAGTGTCAATAACAAGCCAAACACTTGGTCTTGCTCACGCCTCTCCATAAGCGTAGCCTCATCATTGGTATTTGGCCTCAACATCTCTAGTTCAGACCACAAGGCCCTGAACTTTCCCAAGTGTTTAGTGAACTCCTCCTCTTCTTGCATCAGTGTGTTGATAGCTCTCTTTACTTCAAACACCCTGCTCAGATTGGAGATGTTGCCATACACTTTCCGAAGCGTCTCCCACAATGCCTTTGGGGTCTCGCAGTAGCTATATGCCTCCAAGATTGAAGCTTCAAGTGACCCTTGCAACACGGCCAACACCTTTAGTGTTGAACTGAAGAGAAGAATGGAGCTTGTTCATAAATAGGGCAAGCCCTTGAGAAGAGTTCAGCAAAGCTTCAGGAGTGTCTTGAAGCATCTATCATGGGTGAAGTCAAGTCCAAGAATGGCTGAGACTGATCTTAAGAAGGCATGGAAGGAGTTTGGAGGTGTATGGTCGAGTGGGCAAACTTAGGGCGTGGCCGTACGGAGTTGGTACGGAAGTGTACGGACCGTACGGATCCGTACGGACCAAGCCGACCCAAAAGTTTGTATCTCGACCATCTGAGCCTATTTAGAGTTGGTGCAAAAATAGGGCACAGGTCAGTTCTTAAGAGAAGAAGACAAAAGAGACTCTTAAGAGAAGAAGACAAAGAAGAAGGCTGTGTGTGCAAAGGAGATTGGCGCCTGGTTTGTGATAGGCTGTGGCAGTCCAAGACAGGCTGGCTATAGCTGGAAAGGAAGAGCAAGGCTTGACTATGTATCTGGCCAAAGAAGAGGGCAGATACATGAGCCAATGAGGAGCATTTCCAGCCAAGGCTTTCACTTAACCAATCAGGCGGTTCCAACACTTTGCAAAGACCACAAGACCTGATCCTGAGCGTCCAATTCAAATTAAAGCATCTCCACCCTTCATGTCTTATCTGTAGCTTAGGGTTTATGATTTGTGCAATGAGTAAAGCTCATATATAAGCTTGCTAATGTCGGATTGTAAACACCAAGGGAGTAAGGGGGATTTCCCCTCTCCACTTCATTGTTCTGGTTACTAATAACATCCAGTTCTGTTCTTAAGTCTTATATTCTCTTAATCTCTTAGTCTCCCTAATCTCAAAACCACTCATACACTCACGCATACACTCTCTTCTCAATCTCTTACCAAATCACCAAGAACAAGTCTCATCTAACTCCATTGGAGTGTATCCACAGTCACACATCCAACCAGAGTAGTTCTCTCTAAAAACTCATATGGTATCAGAGCCAGGTTCATCAGAACCTGAGCTGTAGCTTCCGCAAATCACTTGCTCTCACCTCAGCTCAAATCCAACCCTTGAAGCCTTTTACATCCGAGTTCAGTTTCTCCATGAAGTAGAAGACTGAAGCTGGCGTGGCTCTTATCCTTTCTCCTGTCCATACTGATGGAGAGACTCATTGGAAGCAGAGGTGTATGGAGAGGCCTCGCGAACCTCATCCAAGGTGCCTTGTCCAAGAGCTTTCCCATCCGGTTCATCAAGAAAGCTGCCAAGAAGAGAAGGAGAAAGGAGGGGTCTTTGAGTTAGAGAAACAAGGAGGAAGTCATGAACTGAAGAAGCAGGAGATGGGTAACGATCCAGACTCACATATCCTCAAGGTCATGAGCTTACCATCCGAGAGTGATACAAGGACCAACCTGGTTCCTTGATAGTAAGCGATTCTTTAAACCTTAAGTGGTAATGAGCTTGTGATAAAATCTGGTTGTGTGTTGTGATGTGATTGAAAACCTGAGGATTGTTTAAAGATTGCTAAATGAAATGAAATGAATTTAGAATCTATCCCAGGATGCTTAAAGAGACTTGTTGAGTTGATTGAGATTGTTTAAAAGGCTTAGCTCCGGTTCATAATGTTGCTTGTGTGGTTGATTGAATCTGCTTGCATACATATATAGAAACCGACTGAAAGCTAGTGCATTTGGTCTTGGAGTTACCTTACACTGAGGCACTAGATTCATGTCTAGTAGCTGAGTAAGGGGCTGTCAAGATATTCCTAAGTATCTCGCAATGAATCTGTAGGATCATGCTAGTACTTAGAGAGATTAGCTTGCAATGATTTGAAACTTGGGTGTCTTGTTTGATCTTGCATTGCTTTAGTGAGTCATTGGGTTCAAGCTTGATGTGGAATCAAGGACTGACCCAATGCACCTATGTCTTATCTTCTCTGGAGTTTGAGTGGTGTTTCAGGTATACAAGAAGTGTTCTTAGTTCATCACCAATCCAAGAGAAAGAGGAAGGCATTGCCCATTGTCATGAGCAATGGAGAGCGGTTACTGAAGTGGTGATGTGCCACTGGTTAGTGAAGACTCACGGCTGCTCACTTCCAAGCTTGGACCCTCATTCTATCCAAGCTTGAGGAGGGGAGTTAAGTGAGCAAAGAAGGAAGACCATGGCAAGCAACTGATGGAAAAGGAGTCATCCGGCTGTGGGAAGAACAAGGGAGTGTTCAGAGCACTCTCGGCTGTGTGAAGATGATGGAGCTACTCTATCAAGGCGGCTTCCAGTGTGAGCAGTCTGAAGAGGGAGCTGAAGGTTCCACAAACATTCCATGGAGATGGCGAGTTCAGAAGGTGCTGCAAGGGTCTGATGGTGTGATCATGAAGCTGCTCTCCCAAGCTTGACTTGTTCCATATGGTCAAGCTTGAGGGGGAGTGTTGAGAAGACTTCAATGATCACAAAGATGCTGGTTTACGAAGGTGGACAGCAGTGAGCAAAGATGGATGATCAAGAAGCTCTCCTTCCAAGCTTGACTTGTTCCACATGGTCAAGCTTGAGGGGGAGTGTTGAGAAGGCTTCTTGATGAGAGCACTTGGCGGTTAATCAAGAAGAGGAGCAGACTGGTTTGTGAAGCAAGATGGAGGATGGTGAAGCAATCACCAAGGCGGCCAAAGCAGAGCAGCCTTGATACTACAGACTGAACCATCCGATCATGAAGCTTTAGAACTAGGTGGAGACTCTAGAAGGAGAAGCAGCCAAGGCTCCACAAGTTCTTGATACTCTTGGTGCGAGTATGATCTGATGGTTCCATATGAAGCTAGAAGAAGGTCAGACCGTGAGAAGAGTACAAGATGAAGGGTGATGAGCAAGGGAAGATGTGATCAACCTTGCATCACAAGAAGAGGCCATGATCCAGAGTCTTTGTGTCCCTTACATTGATGGTAAGGCACAAAGACTCACTGGCCAATCCCTAGGCCGTGGAGGCTTTACTCTTTTTCCCTCATCAAGGTTTTGTCCCAAAGGGTTTTCCTTGGTGAGGTTTTTAATGAGGAAGCTCTTCATGGTTCCAAGCTTAACTCAGGATCTCCTAGAGTTAAGCTTGAGGGGGAGTGTTGAACTGAAGAGAAGAATGGAGCTTGTTCATAAATAGGGCAAGCCCTTGAGAAGAGTTCAGCAAAGCTTCAGGAGTGTCTTGAAGCATCTATCATGGGTGAAGTCAAGTCCAAGAATGGCTGAGACTGATCTTAAGAAGGCATGGAAGGAGTTTGGAGGTGTATGGTCGAGTGGGCAAACTTAGGGCGTGGCCGTACGGAGTTGGTACGGAAGTGTACGGACCGTACGGATCCGTACGGACCAAGCCGACCCAAAAGTTTGTATCTCGACCATCTGAGCCTATTTAGAGTTGGTGCAAAAATAGGGCACAGGTCAGTTCTTAAGAGAAGAAGACAAAAGAGACTCTTAAGAGAAGAAGACAAAGAAGAAGGCTGTGTGTGCAAAGGAGATTGGCGCCTGGTTTGTGATAGGCTGTGGCAGTCCAAGACAGGCTGGCTATAGCTGGAAAGGAAGAGCAAGGCTTGACTATGTATCTGGCCAAAGAAGAGGGCAGATACATGAGCCAATGAGGAGCATTTCCAGCCAAGGCTTTCACTTAACCAATCAGGCGGTTCCAACACTTTGCAAAGACCACAAGACCTGATCCTGAGCGTCCAATTCAAATTAAAGCATCTCCACCCTTCATGTTGTTGAGATGAGCTGAGGAATATGAGGAGAGTTGTTCAGGGTTGAAGAGGTTGTGATGTGGAGAAGAGGAGAAGGATTGGCCTTAGGGAGAACCGTCCGTACCGGTCCGTACAGGTCCGTACCATGGCCGTACGGCCGTACAGACGGTATCGACCATGCGGTAAAGAAATGTTACCGCGAGAAGAAGTTCACGGTCTGATCATGTTTTGCCTTGACCAAAGAAGACATATGACCGTTTATGGATAGAGGAAGAGCGTCTCAACAGGCTGGCACAGGCTGGAAGGATAAGGTTCACTTTTAGCATAGTGACCACGCGTGTGGAGAGGCTCATTGGTCCGGTTCAAATTAAAGGCTCCCTTAGCTTTGACCTCACATGCTTAGTCTCTTCTTAAACCCTAGTATCACACTCCTATATATTGTAAACACTCTCTCATTAATAAAATTATGCGGATTGTGTCTCTCTCTCTCTAGTCTCTCTCTTGTTCATCATGGATCATACTTAATCTCTCCATTTCATTCACAATCGCTTCTAATCTTCTCTTAATCTCTTACCAAATCTCTCTTAATCTCTCAATACCTATTCTACTCTCTAAAATCTCATGGTATCAGAGCCAGGTTGGCTTTGGTATTGAGAGATCCTTGTTCCTTTCTTTACATTTGCGAGTTTGTTCTTGTGTGATAAAGAAGAGGAAATGGAGACGACCAACTTTAGCAAACTGGTGACGGTTCCGGTTGCACTGAAGGGAGGCTCGAACTACTTGATGTGGTCCCAGTTAGTGAGGACTACCATTGGAAGGCTAGGGCTGTGGAACCACATCACAGATGATGGTCCGGAGCCAGTGGCCAAAGAAGATGAAGAAGAAGGCGACGGGAAGACTCTTGCGGTAGCTGAAGCAAAGAGATGGGTCCAAGAGGATTTGATGGTGCTGTCTGTGCTCCATGCCTCTCTGGAGCTCCCCATACTCGAAGCTTACGTGCACTTTGAGACTCCTAAGCGCCTTTGGGACATGCTCCATAAGAGGTATGGAAACAAGTCCAACATAAGTCGGGTGTTTGATCTAAAGCAAACCATCAGCGTCTTGAGGCAAGATGGAGAAGATCTCACCAAGCACATGGGGAAGTTTGGAGCTTTGTGGTCCGAACTTGAGAGTCTTAGACCCAACACAACTGATGAAGAATCGCTCATTGAAAGGAGAGAGCAAGATCAGGTGTTTGGGCTATTGATGACTCTAGATGAAAGCTACCAGGATGTGATCAAGCATATCCTGAGATCACCTACTCTCCCATCCATGGAGGAGGTATGCGCACAACTTCAGAAGGAGGAAGGCTCTCTTGGGTTGTTTGGAGGCAAGAAGGGAATGTCCACGGCTCATAAAGCAGAAGAGGCGCAAGCAAACAAGGCAGCGTACCGTGGAGATGGAAGGAAGTATGAGAAGTATGAAGGAAGCTGTGAGCATTGCAAGCGGCAGGGGCATAAGAAGAGTCAGTGCTGGATCCTACATCCACACCTCAGGCCGAGCAAGTTCAACAAGGATAGAGAAGCTAAGGCTCACCTTTCTGCTGAAGCAAGTGGTGCCGGCTCATCAGGGGCTAGTCCAAATGTCAAGGCGGGTGAAAGTGAAGGCAGAGCTCTAACTTCTCAGGAGGTGATCACCAAGGCTGACTTTGAGGCATTCATCCGAGCCCTCAAGGAGTCTGGTAAAGTGCTAGGCAACACTCTTGGATACTCATACTCTGCTCATACATTACCTAGTATCTCTGATAAGCTGTTAGACATTTTTAAAACCTCATGTACTGCCACTGCTCATACTAGCATAACTGATAGATTGTTAGGAGTAGTTAAGAGCCTGAAAGCTGAAAATGAAACATCTAGAATCAATACTGGTAGGAGCTTGCATAAACCATTGATAATTGATTCTGGTGCATCTCATCACATGATTAGTGATAACAATCTGATAAAAGACATAGAACCTGCCCTTGGACATGTTATGATTGCAAATGGAGATAGAATTCCCATTAGAGGCATTGGTAAACTGAACTTGTTTAATAAGGATTCAAAAGCTTTTTACATGCCTGAGTTCACCTCTAATCTTTTATCAGTTAAGAAATGCACTACTGATCTTCAATGCAATGTTATTTTCAGTCCTAATGATGTTAAGTTTCAGGATATTAAGAGCAGTAAGTTGATTGGGCAAGGAGCAACCAAGGGGGATCTTTACATGATTGAAGACCTTGCACCTATTTCTAGTTCTTGTTTCTCGTTTAGTTCTGTTTCTTCCTTAAGTACTGATGCTCTGTGGCATGCTAGGCTAGGACATCCACATGTTAGGGCTTTAAGCATTATGTTACCAGGTGTCATGTTTAAAAATAATGATTGTGAGGCATGTATTTTGGGCAAACATTGTAAGACTGTTTTTCAGAAATCATCTACTCTTTATGCAAACTGCTTTGATTTAATTCACTCTGATGTTTGGACGGCACCTTGCTTATCTAGGGATGATTACAAGTATTATGTCACATTCATTGATGAAAAATCCAAATACACCTGGTTAACATTGATTAAAACTAAAGATAGGGTCCTTGATGCATTTAAAAATTTTCAAGCCTATGTGACTAACCAATATCATGCCAAGATTAAGATTTTCAGGTCTGATAATGGTGGGGAGTATACTGGGCATGCATTTCGTGATCACCTTGCTCAACATGGGATTCTTCACCAGACTAGCTGCCCATACACTCCACAGCAGAATGGAGTTGCGGAAAGGAAGAACAGACATCTCATGGAGGTGTCCCGGTCCATGATGTTCCACAAAGGGGTTCCCAAGAGGTATTGGAGTGATGCTGTGATGACTGCGTGCTATCTGATCAACAGGATACCAACCAGGATCTTGGCAGATCAATCTCCATTTGAGGTACTCAACAAGAGCAGGCCAGTCTTGGATCACCTGAGGACCTTTGGATGCGTGTGTTATGTTCTTGTACCAGGCGAGCAGAGAAACAAACTAGAAGCAAAGAGCACCAAGGCTATGATGATTGGGTATTCCACTTCACAGAAGGGATACAAATGCTATGATCCTACAGCTAGGAGAGTCCTAGTGTCAAGGGATGTCAGATTCATGGAAGACAAAGGATACTATGATGAGCAGACATGGGAAGACTTGGAGGATCTCTCCCAGCCATCAGAAAGAGCTGCTTGCTTGAGAAACATCCTAGAGGGGCTCGGAATTGGAGTGTCCCAGGATCAGAGTAGGCGTCCAGAACCTACTCCAACTGCAGCAGAAGAACCATCCCACTTTGCACATGAGGGGGGAAGTGAATCAGTATCTGAACTAGAGGACCAAGGCTTAGAAGAGGCCGGTGAGCTAGGAAACAGAGGAACTGATTCTCCTGTCCAAAGTGGAGAAGGATCAGCAAGGGGAGAACTGAATGAAGAAGATCAGAGACAAGGAGAGGCTAGAGCTGAAGCTGAAGAACAGACTGAAGCAGTGACTCCACAAGTAGAAGAAGAACAAGAGATGGCGCAAGAAGGGCCAGTGTTGAGAAGGAGTACAAGGCTGAGAAAGGATCCTTCCAGTTGGGTAAACACGAGAGTGTACTACAATGCCCAAGCTGTGAAGCATCCTACTCAGGCCGTGTGTTCCTTTGCTCAATATCCAGAAGCACATTGTGCATTTATGGTAAACTTAGATGAGAATCACATTCCAAGAAGCTATGAAGAGGCAATGGAAGATAAGGAATGGAAGGAATCAGTAGGAGCTGAGGCAGGAGCTATGATAAAGAATGACACATGGTATGAGAGTGAACTACCAAAAGGGAAGAAGGCTGTGTCTAGTAGATGGATCTTTACAGTCAAGTACAAGGCTGATGGGTCGATTGAGAGGAAGAAGACTAGACTGGTAGCAAGAGGGTTCACTCAGACTTATGGAGAAGACTACATTGACACATTTGCTCCAGTTGCAAAGCTTCACACCATTCGAATAGTCCTATCAGTGGCTACTAACCTTGGGTGGGATCTTTGGCAAATGGATGTTAAGAATGCATTTCTCCAAGGAGAGTTAGAAGATGAAGTTTACATGCTACCACCTCCGGGCCTAGAAGGGATGGTGAAACCAGGGAATGTGCTGAGATTGAAGAAGGCCATCTATGGGTTAAAGCAATCACCAAGGGCCTGGTATCACAAGCTGAGTACAACTCTAAATGGAAGAGGCTTCAGGAAATCAGAGCTTGATCACACTCTCTTCACTCTTACTACACCTGCAGGCATTGTTGTGCTTCTTGTATATGTGGATGACATAGTTATCACAGGCAGTGATAAGGTGGGAATCAAGGAGACCAAGGAGTTTCTGAAATCTGTGTTTGACATCAAAGACTTGGGAGAAATGAAGTACTTCCTTGGAATTGAGCTGTGCAGATCAGAAGAAGGGTTGTTCATCTCACAAAGGAAGTATATCTTGGATCTGTTGAAGGAGGCTGGTGCGTATGGAGGAAAGACAGCCAAGATGCCCATGGAGGATGGGTATAAAGCTCCACGTGAGGGGGAGCTAGAAGATAGTAAGGTATTTCATGATCCAAAGCTATACAGGAAGCTTGTGGGGAAGCTGATCTATCTAACCATCACCAGGCCAGACATCTGTTTTGCTGTGAACCAAGTGAGTCAGCATATGCAAGCTCCAAGAGAGCATCACTGGCGCATGGTAGAAAGAGTTCTCATGTATCTGAATGGAACTCAAGGGCTTGGTATATGGATGGGTTGTAACGGGAGCACTGAAGCAGTGGGATATTGTGATGCAGATTGGGCTGGAGACAGAACAGATAGAAGATCTACAACCGGCTATTGCACATTCATTGGTGGAAACATGGTTACTTGGAAGAGTAAGAAGCAGAAGGTGGTGTCATGCTCAAGTGCCGAGGCTGAGTATAGAGCAATGCTAAAGCTCACAAATGAGTTGGTATGGATTAAAGGAATACTGAAGCACTTGGAGATTGAGCAAGCAACACCAATGACCATGCACTGTGACAATCAAGCAGCCATTCACATAGCCACAAACTCGGTGTTCCATGAAAGAACCAAGCATATTGAAGTGGACTGTCATAAAGTGAGGCAGATGATAGTCTTGGGAGTGATACTGCCGTGCTACACAAGGAGTGAGGATCAGTTGGCAGATGTATTCACTAAGGCGGCTAGGCAAAAGACAATGGAGTCAATTCACATAAGGTTGGGACTCCTTGATCTTTCGCCTAAGGGCTGATCTATACACTCTCCTGATCATGAGGTCCTTACTCTTTTTCCCTCATCAGAGTTTTGTCCCAATGGGTTTTCTTTGATGAGGTTTTTAATGAGGAGGAGCTCATGATCCTTCCAAGCTTGACTTGTTCCACATGGTCAAGCTTGAGGGGGAGTGTTGAGATGAGCTGAGGAATATGAGGAGAGTTGTTCAGGGTTGAAGAGGTTGTGATGTGGAGAAGAGGAGAAGGATTGGCCTTAGGGAGAACCGTCCGTACCGGTCCGTACAGGTCCGTACCATGGCCGTACGGCCGTACAGACGGTATCGACCATGCGGTAAAGAAATGTTACCGCGAGAAGAAGTTCACGGTCTGATCATGTTTTGCCTTGACCAAAGAAGACATATGACCGTTTATGGATAGAGGAAGAGCGTCTCAACAGGCTGGCACAGGCTGGAAGGATAAGGTTCACTTTTAGCATAGTGACCACGCGTGTGGAGAGGCTCATTGGTCCGGTTCAAATTAAAGGCTCCCTTAGCTTTGACCTCACATGCTTAGTCTCTTCTTAAACCCTAGTATCACACTCCTATATATTGTAAACACTCTCTCATTAATAAAATTATGCGGATTGTGTCTCTCTCTCTCTAGTCTCTCTCTTGTTCATCATGGATCATACTTAATCTCTCCATTTCATTCACAATCGCTTCTAATCTTCTCTTAATCTCTTACCAAATCTCTCTTAATCTCTCAATACCTATTCTACTCTCTAAAATCTCACATGTCTTATCTGTAGCTTAGGGTTTATGATTTGTGCAATGAGTAAAGCTCATATATAAGCTTGCTAATGTCGGATTGTAAACACCAAGGGAGTAAGGGGGATTTCCCCTCTCCACTTCATTGTTCTGGTTACTAATAACATCCAGTTCTGTTCTTAAGTCTTATATTCTCTTAATCTCTTAGTCTCCCTAATCTCAAAACCACTCATACACTCACGCATACACTCTCTTCTCAATCTCTTACCAAATCACCAAGAACAAGTCTCATCTAACTCCATTGGAGTGTATCCACAGTCACACATCCAACCAGAGTAGTTCTCTCTAAAAACTCATATTTAGGTCCTCTTGCGCCCACTTCTCTTGATCGGCTACAACTATCTCCGTGGATCCTCCATCTATAGCAACTGGTTTTGGGACTCCATCTGTGACATGACCCCATAAACCCTTGCTCCCAATGACTGTCTTCACCAGCCGTGACCAAAGCAGGTAGTTTCCACCACCTTTTAATGTAACCGGAACCGCCAGCACCTTGTTTCCTTCCATCTTGTCTTGCATAACTCAGATCGTGATCTTGTACTGAACTGAAGCTGAAGATTTGCGGAATGAACACACCAGGCTATGAGGAACCTGGCTCTGATACCATATAAGATTTATAGAAAGAGGTAGAGTGATTTAGAGAATAAGAGAATGAGATTGGATTATGAAGAGATTAGTGAAGAATCATGATGAACACTCAAGAACAAGAGAGAGAGAATGACTCAAACTGTGTAATCTTTTATTAATGACATGAGTTGATATATATACAAGGAGAGAGAGCTAGGGTTTGCGAGAATCAGATAGGTTAAGTATACACTTTTGTGTATTAAAGCATGATTCAAATAATCAGAGATAATCAGATGAAAAGATTAAAGAGATTAAGAGATTTTAGTGAGAGAATAAGGAGAGAGACTCAAAACTCCATTAATTATTAAAGATGAGGTTTACAACATATTTATGTGAGAGAGTAAATACATTTCGAAATCAGAGAGATAAGAAATAGATTCAGAGCATGTGTAGTCAAAGAGAGCCATCCAAAAGCATCCAATGGGAGTCTTCACATGCTTGATCCCTTTGGCATCTTTTACTAGATGCTGTCTACTTTACAGCCTGTCTCCAGCCTCTCTAGCTTGAGGAAACCTTATCCAGACTGCTCCTTCCTTATCCAAGAGCTCCTTGGTCGTGGGTAACTCTCCAAAGTGAAGCAAGATCACTTTCCAAGCTTTAACTGAGTTACCACAGTAAAACTAAAGTTACTGTGGTAAAACTCCAAAGTTACTGTATGCCTCAATCCTCTTTCTCTATCAATGTATCCTCTCTTTATTACCTCATCTCAACACTCCCCCTCAAGCTTGACCATGTGAAACAAGTCAAGCTTGGAAACCATGAAGACCTCCCTCATTAAAAACCTCACCAAAGAAAACCCATTGGGATAAAACTTTGATGAGGGAAAAAGAGTGGAGACTCCATGGTTAAGGGGCTCAGCTCCTGGGAGTAAGATCAATGAGTCCAAGCCTGGATAGTATGGACTCCATTGTCTTCAATCTCGCTGCCTTGGTAAACACATCTGCAAGCTGATCTTCACTTCTTGTATAACATGGCAGAATCACTCCTAGGATAATCATCTGCCTCACTTTATGACAATCCACCTCTATGTGCTTTGTTCTCTCATGAAACACTGAGTTGGAGGCAATGTGGATAGCTGCTTGATTGTCACAATGCATAGTCATAGGAGCACTCTGCTCAATCTCTAGATGCTTCAAGATCCCCTTGATCCACACCAACTCGTTTGTCAGCTTTAACATGGCTCTATACTCAGCTTCAGCACTTGAACAAGAGATAACCTTCTGCTTCTTACTCTTCCAAGTAACCAAGTTCCCTCCAATGAATGTACAATACCCAGTAGTTGATCTCCTGTCCACTCTATCTCCTGCCCAATCAGCATCACAATACCCAACCACTTCTGTACTGCCATTACAGCCCATCCAAACTCCTTGTCCAGCCGTCCCACTCAAATACCTCAGTATCCTATCAACCATCTTCCAGTGATGGACCTTTGGCTCCTGCATATGTTGACTCACTTGATTCACAGCAAAGCATATATCTGGCCTGGTAATAGTCAAGTAGATCAGCTTGCCAACCATCTTCCTATACAGCTTAGCATCCTCAAATAACTGGTTCTCTTCAACCTCCCCCTCACGTAAGACCTTATACCCCTCTTCAAGAGGTGTCTTGGCTACCTTTCCTCCAAGTACATCAGTCTCCTTCAACATATCCATTGTATACTTCCTTTGACACATAAACAAACCCTCCTTGGATCTGCATATCTCAATCCCCAAGAAATACTTCATCTCTCCCAAGTCTTTGATATCAAACACAGACTTGAGGAACTCTTTAGTGGCTTTAATCCCAGTCTTATCACTCCCTGTGATAATCAAATCATCCACATATACCAGTATCACAATGATCCCTGATGGAGTAACCAAAGTGAAGAGTGTATGATCCAGTTCAGACTTCCTGAATCCTCTCCCATTGAGAGTTGTACTCAGCTTCCTGTACCAAGCTCTAGGAGACTGCTTCAGCCCATATATTGCCTTCTTCAATCTCAAAACATTTCCTGGTTTTACTAGATGCTCAAGACCAGGAGGAGGAAGCATGTATACCTCATCTTCTAGCTCACCTTGTAAGAAAGCATTCTTCACATCCATCTGCCACAAATCCCACTCCAAGTTTGTTGCAATGGACAACACAATCCGAACTGTGTGCAGCTTAGCTACTGGTGCAAAGGTATCAATGTAATCCTCTCCATAGGTTTGTGTAAATCCTCTTGCAACCAATCTGGTCTTCTTCCTATCAATCTGTCCATTTGCTAGATACTTGATTGTGAAGATCCATCTACTAGATACAGCCTTCTTTCCCTTAGGCAGCTCACTCTCATACCATGTATCATTCTTGATCATAGCACCTGCTTCAGCTCCCACTGATTCTTTCCATTCCTTGTCTAACATAGCTTCTTCATAAGTCCTTGGTACATAACTCTCATCCAGACTAATCATAAAGGCATAATGCTCCTCTGGAAACTCAGCGAAGGAACACACGGCTTGAGAAGGATGCTCCACAGCCTGGGCATTGTAGTACACTCTCGTGTTTACCCAGTTGGAAGGATCCCTCTTTATCCTTGTGCTCCTCCTCAAAGCTTGAACCTGATCTTCAGTTTGCACACTAGCCGGCGGCTCCACTTGCTCTTCTTCTGAACTGGCCGGTCCAACTTGTTCTTCTCCACTAGACTGAACCTCATCTACTTCTCCACTAGACTGAACATTGTTCTCAACTTCTTGTGATGTATCTTGATCATGAAGGCCTGAATCCTCTTGGTTTTGCTCTTGCTCACCAAATTCAGTTCCATTCCCCCTCTCATGATCAAGAGGAGTTGTTCTTCCAGCTCCACCAGTCTGATTGGAAGGCTCTCTCCTTCCGGGTTCCTGATCCTGGGATATCCCTATCCCGAGCTTCTCCAACAACACTCTCAGTATTGTTGCCTTATCAGATGGAGCTTGAGACAAATCCTTCAGATTTTCCCACTCCTTTTCTTCATAATAGCCTTTAGTTTCAACAAACTTCACTTCTCTAGATACCATCACCCTCCTTGCTTCAGGATCATAGCACTTGTACCCCTTTTGAGTGATAGAGTAACCAATGAACATAGCCTTAGTACTCTTTGCCTCCAGCTTGTTTCTCTGCTCTCCTGGAACCATGACATAGCACACACACCCAAAGACACGTAGGTGATCAATGACAGGTTTGCTCTTGTTCAAAACTTCAAATGGAGACAGATTCTTCAATATCTTGGTTGGAACCCGGTTGATGAGATAGCAAGCAGTCTGCACAGCATCACTCCAAAAACGTTTTGGGACATTTGCATGAAACATCATCGATCTAGCAACCTCCATCAAGTGCCTGTTCTTCCTCTCAGCTACACCATTCTGCTGTGGTGTATAAGGGCAGCTAGTCTGATGCACAATCCCATGCTTGGCTAGATGACTCTTGAAGGCATTGCTGATGTATTCACCTCCATTATCTGATCTCAGTACCTTCACAGTAGCATTGTATTGATTAGATACATATGCTTGGAAGTTCATAAATGCTTCTAGCACCCTATCTTTAGATGGAAGCAATGTAAGCCAAGTATACTTAGACTTCTCATCAATGAATGTCACAAAGTACTTCTGGCTATCTCTAGACAAACAAGGAGCCGTCCACACATCTGAATGAACTAGATCAAAGCAATGCTCATAAGTAGTTTCTGATGTTGGAAAAACAGTCCTACAATGCTTTCCTAATATGCATGCTTCACACTCCAAGTGATTAAATGACATATTAGGAATTATCAATTCAATAGCACGAGCATGAGGATGTCCCAATCTAGCATGCCAAGTAATACTATCAATCTTCTCATAAGTACTACTCAAACACATAGAATCAAAGGGTTTAGAGATCTTAGCCAATTGGAGCTGGTATAGATTATTCTTGCTGTCTCCTCTCCCAATGACCCTTCCAGTCTTCAAATCTTGGAACTCAACATCATCTGGCCTGAATACTACTTGACAGCCAAGATCAATTGTGGCTTTCCTCACAGATACCAGATTTGAAGCAAACTGTGGCATGTAGAAGGCATCTGAGTCTTTGTCAAATAGCTTGAGCTTTCCAACCCCCTCTATTGGAATCCTATCTCCATTAGCTATCATCACACCCCCAGTGGCTTTCTTTACATCACTCATTAAGCTTCTATCACTAATCATGTGATGACTTGCTCCAGAATCAACAATGATGGGTTTGTTGGATGTGGATGCTTTGGCAGGAGCACCTTGTCTCCGGGTCGTAGCCAAAGCATACACATACTTGACAAACTCATCCCATTCCTCCTTTGTGACACGCTCATCTGCTCCTTTGGTCTCTAGCTTCCTCATGACCCCACTGCTCTCTACAGATTCTCCCATGTAAGCTGAGTAAGAACACTCTCCCATAAGAATCTGTTGTGCTTCTTCTCTGCCCATCTTCATAGTACCATAGCTACCTTGATAACCAGACAGTATGCTTCTCTTCCAACACCTTCCTCTTCTGATCTGAGCCTTAGAACGTCGTCTCAGCCTTCCCTTCTTCCTTTTAGCACCCTCCTTACTCCAAGTTATCTCTTTGTTCTCTTCCATCACTTGATGAAGCCTCTGAACAAGTACACACACTTCTTCCATGCTGGGTAGCTTATCTTCCTTGAGAATAAGCTTTACCAACCAGCCATAAGATGAATCCAAGCTTGCAAAGAGGCTGAAGACAACATCTTGCTCTCGCCACTCTTCTAGCACTCTTGGATCACAACTTCTTGGTCTCAAGCTTTGTAACTCCGACCACAAACATCTCAGCTTCTTCACATGCTGATTGAAACCTTCTTTCCCTTGTTTTAACTCACAGATCATCTTCCTGACTTCATACATCCTCCTTAGATTGATCTTGTTCTCATAAACATCTTCAATCTTCTCAAGAGATATACTTTCTTCAAGACTCAACTGATCTTCACACTTCAACCTTGCTGTCTGACCCCCATCAGCAGCTCTCTCCATTAAAGGTTCTCCCTTTACATGATTACTCCAAATCTCACAGCTTCCTAAGGCTGTCTTTACCCATCTTGGCCAAACCCACTTGTTTTCTTCTTGAATCTTCACTGCTCCATTAGATTCGTGCTTCATATCCATGTTTCCACCAGAGAATCTCAAATAAACCCAGCCACAAAAGAATAGACAACACACATACCCAGAAACCTCAACAACCCCAAGAACACTCAAGAACACTCAAGAACACTCTGATTTTGAGAAAAAGAAATCACACTCACCCCCTTTTTGCCAACCTGGCTCTGATACCATATACACTTTTGTGTATTAAAGCATGATTCAAATAATCAGAGATAATCAGATGAAAAGATTAAAGAGATTAAGAGATTTTAGTGAGAGAATAAGGAGAGAGACTCAAAACTCCATTAATTATTAAAGATGAGGTTTACAACATATTTATGTGAGAGAGTAAATACATTTCGAAATCAGAGAGATAAGAAATAGATTCAGAGCATGTGTAGTCAAAGAGAGCCATCCAAAAGCATCCAATGGGAGTCTTCACATGCTTGATCCCTTTGGCATCTTTTACTAGATGCTGTCTACTTTACAGCCTGTCTCCAGCCTCTCTAGCTTGAGGAAACCTTATCCAGACTGCTCCTTCCTTATCCAAGAGCTCCTTGGTCGTGGGTAACTCTCCAAAGTGAAGCAAGATCACTTTCCAAGCTTTAACTGAGTTACCACAGTAAAACTAAAGTTACTGTGGTAAAACTCCAAAGTTACTGTATGCCTCAATCCTCTTTCTCTATCAATGTATCCTCTCTTTATTACCTCATCTCAACATTAAGCATGTGTAGTCAAAGGGAGAAGCAGCGCCCATTTCAAACTGTCCAATGGGAGGCTTTACACGCTTTTGGCATCAAGGCATCTTGGACAAGATCCTTTCCTCTTTACAGCTGTGCCAGCCTGTCTTGGACTTCCTTTTCTTCCTGTTCAACGGTCTGATCCATAGGTGCAAGCTCAGGTAACTTCTCTTTCACTTTCCTTTTACTCGGGTGATCATAAGTTACCTTTGGTTGAGTTAAGGTCGACCATGGTCCGTCCAGACTGTACGGCCTGTACGGCCATGTACGGTCTTGTACGGCCTGGTTGATCCTCACTCCCAAAGCTCACCCAAGCTGAACCTTCTCTCATGTTCTCCAACTCCTCCTCTCTTCTCTTCTTATACTCAGCTCATTTCAACAGTCTCAGCCATGGTGGGTTCAAGAGGATGGTTCATGAAAGAAGAAGGGGTGTTATACGACACCAAGAGCTCAACATCTGGCCATGAACCATGGAGATTCAAGGAACTAGTAAAAGTTCCTTGGCTGTAAGCTGGATCTCTTTCCCTCTTTATTAAAAAGCTTGAGTATAGAAATGTTGAGGTGGTGTGGTGATTGATATGCTGTGTATATCCCAGGATGCTTTAAAGGCTTGTTTAGTGTTTAAAGAGTAAAATGCTTGCTCCTGTTAAGTAATGAGTTTGCTAAATGTGAAATGGTATTGTTTGAAGCTCATGAACTGAAAACAGATTGAAAGTAATGCATTGTCTGATGTTAAGTGATGATAGTAATGCTTAGCCTAAGTTATAAATGAATGTGTGATGGATTATATTGTTGCATTCATGAATTGAAACTAGTTAAGGTTAGTGCATACTGTCAAATGGCTGTCTGACATTGAAGCATTAGATTCATGTCTAAGTGCTGAGTAAAGAAGCTCTTAAGAGTGCCTAAGTAACTTGTCTTGAATCTGTTAGGATCTTGCTTGTACTTAGAGAGTTAGCTTGCAAAGAATAGAACTTGGTAATGTCTTGTGTCTATCTGTTGCATTGCTTGTGATAGTAGGAATCAAACTTGATAAGTTGTTAATCAAGATTTGACATCAGTACTATTGAAAATGGTTAAATGCTTAATGTCAGTTCTAAATAAACATGTCTTGTTAAGATGATAGATTATATTATCTAATCATACTTGCCTTCATGAGTTAGAAACTGAGTAAGATTAATGCATACTGCCCCTATTTATTGTTGCATTTAGATTAAAGTCTAAGTTGCATATTAAGGAATGGTTAAAATTGCCTAAATACTTTGACTTGAATCTGATAAGGTCTTGCTTAGTATTTAGAGAATTGTTGCTTGCATAGAAAAGAACTTGACATTGTCTTGATTCTATCTAATGCTATAAAGCTTGAGACATTGGTGATCAAACTTGATGAAGTCAAGGATTGATCCCAATGCAATTGTGTCTTATCTTTGCTTGAGTTTGAGTGATGTTTCAGGTTCACAAAAGGCGTTCCTAGTTCATCATCAAATCCAAGTTGAAAGAGAAAGAATGATGCCCATTGTGTGTACAATGGAGAGGTGTTACAAGAAGGGAGAAGCACAGATGGTTGTAAAACTTACTGGTGTTCTTCTTCTTAAAACATTGCAAGTACCAGAAGAAGAAGCCAACCGGGTCTAGGCAGTGGCGTGCCTATTCAAGAGGGTGCTCAAACTAAGACAGAGCACTCTTGGCTGTGTGAAGAAGAAGGCTACTCTATCAAGGCGGCTTCTATTGTGAGGTGATTGAAGAAGTAGCTGAAGCATCCACAAGCATTCCATCATGGTGGTGAATTCAGAAGGGTGATTGCAATAAGAGAAGAAGAAGAAGTAAGGATTCAAGTGGTAACGTTGAGAACCACTCCTCATCATCTTAACCAAGGGAGTAAACCTAATCTCATCTATCTTAATATGTCTTGATAGGTTTATCTCCTGATTATACTATGTGCTTTCCCCAATTCCATTAAGAGTGTATAGCTTCTAGTAGAATGTCTAGGCTAATTGCACTAAAACTGTGTTGCTGCTGCATTGTCCTATTGATAATAAGTAATGTCTAGAGTCCCAGAGTCTCACGGTCTGTTATTGCATTATCTTGGGTGTGGTCATAAACTTGAATCATCATGAATGTGTTGTAGAATTGAGTAGAATGTCTCTGCTACTTGCATCATGATTGATAAGGTATTTTGCATACATAAGCATATCTCATACTGTATAAGTTCAATTCTAGTGTTATCTGATTAGAAATTGTCTAAGTTGCTTGCATCATTGGTTCTGATTGAAACTAGTGTGCATAGCTTTAATATTAATCATGGATTGAACCTGTTGCATTCATATAGCTAATGATTTAAGATTGTGCATTCATGTAGTAATGCATTTAAAAATGAGCCTAAATTGCAAATGTACTGATGAAAGCTTGCATTGCATTTAGAGAACTTAATAATCATAATAACCTAGAATGTCAATATAGTGTCTAGAACTTGCATTGTCATTGTTAGAGATTGAAATCTACTTGTCTTGACTCAGTCCAGTTCTGAGTGTTGCTATGCCATAGTTAAATCCATCAGTGATGTCTTATAAGCATTTAGAAGTATGTCTAAGCTACTTGAATCATTGGCTGTGATAAAACTAGTAAGCATAAGCATGAATTGAGTCACGCTTATTGCCTTGATTGCATAAGTATCATCTAGTCTTGTGTTCATTTAAATTGTGTTCATTTGGATTGAATCTGGTTCATTCATATGGTTAGTGTGTAATCTAATGCATTCATCTATTGTTGCATTTAAAAAAAAAAAAAAAAAAAAACTGAATTGAACTGAAAGGGATAAGTGTATTGATGAAAGCATACATTGTCTTTGCATTCATCTATTGTCTTTGCATATTCTTGTATTGATTGTCTAGCTTGTTTCAAGTATCATGTAGTATTGTGGCATTGGTGATCAAACAGGATGGATGATCTTGGTTTGATCCCAATGGGATGATCCGATCTTGCATTGAGTTGTGGTGGTGTTAGGTACACAAGGAAGGTGATACATGTAACTCGCCAACAACCAAGAATGTAAAGACAAAGATGTTGACTTGAAGAAAGAAATGGAGCCAATGGAGGAGTTGGGTTGAGTTTGGGTCTTGAGCAAGAATAGGGCAAGACCTCCGGAGATTGTCTATCAAGGCTTTAGGAGTGTTCAGGAGTGTCCAGAAGTATCCAAATGAGGTGTGCAAAGTTAGGGTCAAGTCCAGGAGGGACTTAGACATACTTAGACACCATTTGGAGTCAGTTGGGTGATGGTGCAGAAATAGGGTCGAGCATCGGTACGGATGGTACGGACCGTACGAACTTAGGGCGACCAAGATCATGTTCAGACTCAACCATTTGAGAAGATTGGGAGTTGGTGCAAAAATAGGGAGAGGTACGGACAGGCGGTCCGTACCATCGACCGTACTTGTTCCGGATCAACCTGAAATGAAGCTGTGCAAACTTAGGGCGCAAGAGAAGACAAACCTGAGTTATCTTGTGACTGTTTGTGGATAAGGGAGAGCTAGGGCGTGGTCAATGACAGGCTGTCTTTGAGCTGTAAAGGAAAAGCAGCCTTGACCATGTATCTAGCCATCTTTGTGAATAAGGTTCATGGGAGCCTTAAGGGAACCAATCAGGAGCCAGCCCTTGCTTTGACCAGTTTGAATCAACCAATCAGCATCCATCACGTCCTCAGCAACCCACCAGACTCCATCCTAGCCATCCATTTCAATTCAGTCATTTCTATCCATTAGATTAAGGGTTTATGAGTTTGCAATGTGTAAAGCTTATAAATAAGCTATGTATGGACGTTTTTGTGTCTCTCAAGAGAGTGAGGGGGATTTCCCCTCCTCCTTCATAATACAAAGTGTGTTCTTGGATAAGAATCCCTCAAACTACCCCTTTCTTATACTTAAATCTCTTAATCTCTCTAAATCTCTTGTTTCTGTCCAAGTTCATACTGTTTTCATCAGACCTTTCTCTCTTCAGTTCAAGCTCTCATTTCGCCCTTAGTGGCTTGTTCTCACACACACAGCCTGAGCTCTGAAAACCTAACATGGTATCAGAGCCAGGTTCATCAGAACTTGGTTCCAGCTTCCGCATATACATCACAAGTCTAGCCTCATCACAGATCCAAACCATTGAAGATGTCCAGCCTGTTCTCTCTCTTCAAGAAGAAGGTGTTTGAAGCTATGGTGGTGTCTCCTGGTCGTTCCTCCTCTCTCCAGTCCATTAAAGGCATGTCTCAACTCTGTCCCAAGCTGAAATCCTTCAAGAAGAAAGCTTTCATCTTGTTCCTGAAGTTGGAGACTTGGAGCTGTGAAGAAAGGTGGAACCTTTTGTGTTGTGGTGTCAAGGAGGAGGTTATGAACACAAGGAGAAGGTGTTGGGTGACGATCCAGCTCTCTTACCCATCAGATTCGTGACCTATTACCAAGGAGGCTCAAGGAACCAGCTCAGGTTCCTTGGTTGTAAGCTAATCCTAAACCTTCTTGATATGAGCTTGTGATTGAAACTGGTTGTGTGTTGTGTTGTGTAGTGTTGCAATCCGTGGGTTCTTGATATGAAATGCTATATTGTATTGTCTAGTTCAGTCCCAGGATGCTTTAAGAGTCTTGTTTGATGTTGAGAAATAAAATGCTTACCCGGTTTGGTTATGATTGTGCTAGGATGTTAGAAACTGTCTAAATCCTATTAGCTTTCATTAAACTGAAATCACTTAAGGTTTTGCATTGTCTGATGTTGATTGATGATTAATATTGCTTTGCCTCAGTTATAAGTGATGTGTGTTAGGATAATAGAAAGCATTGGCTGATCTTGTTGCATACATGAGCTAGAAACTGATTAAGGTCACAGCATATTGTCATCTTGTTGCTGCCTTAACATTGAGCACATAGATGGATGTCTATGATTGCGGATTAAGGCAGGGTTGATTGCCTAAGTAGCTTGTCTTGAATCTGATTTGATCTTGCTTGTACTTAGAGAGATTGCTTGCAAAGATGTGAACTTGATAATGCTTGTTTCAATCTGTTGCATAGCTTGTGACATTGGAGATCAAACTTGATGATTAGTCAAGGATTGATCCCAATGCTTGTGTCTTATCTTTGCTGGAGTTTGAGTGATGTTTCAGGTTCACAAGATGTGCTCTCTGTCCATCACCAATCCGAGCAGAAAAGGAAGACTTTACCCATTGGGAATGGTCGCTGTGGTGTGTGTGTGGATACACAAGGCGAGTGGTCATCACCTAAGTCTAGAGGAGACCGGTGACCAGAAGGCATTGGAGATAAAGGGAAGGGTTGATCAGTGGTTGAAGCGCACTCTATGAGATGTTGCGCTCCTGATCTTAAGGCTCATTGAGGCTCACTTCAAGCTTGGACCCATACTCAATCCAAGCTTGAGGAGGGGAGCAAAGTGAGCCACCTGATGATCCTGTTGCTCAATGACCTGTGTTAGTCAAGGCCATTGCAAGCTGATCATGGAGTGATCCAGCCGAAGTGGAGGGAAGAAGAAAGTCACTCAACAAACTAGTGTGAGATGCTTGGAGAGTGGGCTGAGGTATCTCCTCAGTGCAATGGTGATGTAGTGGAGGATTCAAGCATCAAGTCTGAAAGAGATGGAGGTGCTCTCCACAAGGCTTATCATGGAGCTAACATGCGCTCACTATCAAGCTTGGACCTTTCCTATACTCGGTCTCAAGCTTGAGGGGGAGTGTGGATGAGCTTGCATGATAAGAGAAGGAGCTGTTAAGCTCAGCAAGTGAGGGATTCAAGTGGTGTGTGAAGAGCAGCCACTCCTCAACATTTAAACAAGGGAGTAAACCTGATCAATCTCTTTATATACATTCATGATAGGTTTATCTCTTGAGAACTGATACACTTGTGGAATGATGTATCAGGTACCTTACTTGGAGACTCAATGGAGAGGATCAGGTCGTTCCTAGCCTTTCAAGATGGCATGAAGTCAGGTGAAAGGGGGAGACACTAAGCCGGTTCTATAGAAGAGTCTAAGAAGGTGTGGTGAAGTGAAGAGGCCGTGATCCAGAGCCTATGTGCCTAAACCTCAGTGATACTAAGGCACATAGGCTCACTGGCCAATCCCTAGGCCTTGAAGGCTCTACTCTTTTTCCCTTATCAAGGTTTTGTCCCAAAGGGTTTTCCTTGGTGAGGTTTTTAATGAGGGAGTTCTTCAAGGTTCCAAGCTTGGCTTAGGATCACCTAGAGTCAAGCTTGAGGGGGAGTGTTGACTTGAAGAAAGAAATGGAGCCAATGGAGGAGTTGGGTTGAGTTTGGGTCTTGAGCAAGAATAGGGCAAGACCTCCGGAGATTGTCTATCAAGGCTTTAGGAGTGTTCAGGAGTGTCCAGAAGTATCCAAATGAGGTGTGCAAAGTTAGGGTCAAGTCCAGGAGGGACTTAGACATACTTAGACACCATTTGGAGTCAGTTGGGTGATGGTGCAGAAATAGGGTCGAGCATCGGTACGGATGGTACGGACCGTACGAACTTAGGGCGACCAAGATCATGTTCAGACTCAACCATTTGAGAAGATTGGGAGTTGGTGCAAAAATAGGGAGAGGTACGGACAGGCGGTCCGTACCATCGACCGTACTTGTTCCGGATCAACCTGAAATGAAGCTGTGCAAACTTAGGGCGCAAGAGAAGACAAACCTGAGTTATCTTGTGACTGTTTGTGGATAAGGGAGAGCTAGGGCGTGGTCAATGACAGGCTGTCTTTGAGCTGTAAAGGAAAAGCAGCCTTGACCATGTATCTAGCCATCTTTGTGAATAAGGTTCATGGGAGCCTTAAGGGAACCAATCAGGAGCCAGCCCTTGCTTTGACCAGTTTGAATCAACCAATCAGCATCCATCACGTCCTCAGCAACCCACCAGACTCCATCCTAGCCATCCATTTCAATTCAGTCATTTCTATCCATTAGATTAAGGGTTTATGAGTTTGCAATGTGTAAAGCTTATAAATAAGCTATGTATGGACGTTTTTGTGTCTCTCAAGAGAGTGAGGGGGATTTCCCCTCCTCCTTCATAATACAAAGTGTGTTCTTGGATAAGAATCCCTCAAACTACCCCTTTCTTATACTTAAATCTCTTAATCTCTCTAAATCTCTTGTTTCTGTCCAAGTTCATACTGTTTTCATCAGACCTTTCTCTCTTCAGTTCAAGCTCTCATTTCGCCCTTAGTGGCTTGTTCTCACACACACAGCCTGAGCTCTGAAAACCTAACATGGTATCAGAGCCAGGTTCATCAGAACTTGGTTCCAGCTTCCGCATATACATCACAAGTCTAGCCTCATCACAGATCCAAACCATTGAAGATGTCCAGCCTGTTCTCTCTCTTCAAGAAGAAGGTGTTTGAAGCTATGGTGGTGTCTCCTGGTCGTTCCTCCTCTCTCCAGTCCATTAAAGGCATGTCTCAACTCTGTCCCAAGCTGAAATCCTTCAAGAAGAAAGCTTTCATCTTGTTCCTGAAGTTGGAGACTTGGAGCTGTGAAGAAAGGTGGAACCTTTTGTGTTGTGGTGTCAAGGAGGAGGTTATGAACACAAGGAGAAGGTGTTGGGTGACGATCCAGCTCTCTTACCCATCAGATTCGTGACCTATTACCAAGGAGGCTCAAGGAACCAGCTCAGGTTCCTTGGTTGTAAGCTAATCCTAAACCTTCTTGATATGAGCTTGTGATTGAAACTGGTTGTGTGTTGTGTTGTGTAGTGTTGCAATCCGTGGGTTCTTGATATGAAATGCTATATTGTATTGTCTAGTTCAGTCCCAGGATGCTTTAAGAGTCTTGTTTGATGTTGAGAAATAAAATGCTTACCCGGTTTGGTTATGATTGTGCTAGGATGTTAGAAACTGTCTAAATCCTATTAGCTTTCATTAAACTGAAATCACTTAAGGTTTTGCATTGTCTGATGTTGATTGATGATTAATATTGCTTTGCCTCAGTTATAAGTGATGTGTGTTAGGATAATAGAAAGCATTGGCTGATCTTGTTGCATACATGAGCTAGAAACTGATTAAGGTCACAGCATATTGTCATCTTGTTGCTGCCTTAACATTGAGCACATAGATGGATGTCTATGATTGCGGATTAAGGCAGGGTTGATTGCCTAAGTAGCTTGTCTTGAATCTGATTTGATCTTGCTTGTACTTAGAGAGATTGCTTGCAAAGATGTGAACTTGATAATGCTTGTTTCAATCTGTTGCATAACTTGTGACATTGGAGATCAAACTTGATGATTAGTCAAGGATTGATCCCAATGCTTGTGTCTTATCTTTGCTGGAGTTTGAGTGATGTTTCAGGTTCACAAGATGTGCTCTCTGTCCATCACCAATCCGAGCAGAAAAGGAAGACTTTACCCATTGGGAATGGTCGCTGTGGTGTGTGTGTGGATACACAAGGCGAGTGGTCATCACCTAAGTCTAGAGGAGACCGGTGACCAGAAGGCATTGGAGATAAAGGGAAGGGTTGATCAGTGGTTGAAGCGCACTCTATGAGATGTTGCGCTCCTGATCTTAAGGCTCATTGAGGCTCACTTCAAGCTTGGACCCATACTCAATCCAAGCTTGAGGAGGGGAGCAAAGTGAGCCACCTGATGATCCTGTTGCTCAATGACCTGTGTTAGTCAAGGCCATTGCAAGCTGATCATGGAGTGATCCAGCCGAAGTGGAGGGAAGAAGAAAGTCACTCAACAAACTAGTGTGAGATGCTTGGAGAGTGGGCTGAGGTATCTCCTCAGTGCAATGGTGATGTAGTGGAGGATTCAAGCATCAAGTCTGAAAGAGATGGAGGTGCTCTCCACAAGGCTTATCATGGAGCTAACATGCGCTCACTATCAAGCTTGGACCTTTCCTATACTCGGTCTCAAGCTTGAGGGGGAGTGTGGATGAGCTTGCATGATAAGAGAAGGAGCTGTTAAGCTCAGCAAGTGAGGGATTCAAGTGGTGTGTGAAGAGCAGCCACTCCTCAACATTTAAACAAGGGAGTAAACCTGATCAATCTCTTTATATACATTCATGATAGGTTTATCTCTTGAGAACTGATACACTTGTGGAATGATGTATCAGGTACCTTACTTGGAGACTCAATGGAGAGGATCAGGTCGTTCCTAGCCTTTCAAGATGGCATGAAGTCAGGTGAAAGGGGGAGACACTAAGCCGGTTCTATAGAAGAGTCTAAGAAGGTGTGGTGAAGTGAAGAGGCCGTGATCCAGAGCCTATGTGCCTAAACCTCAGTGATACTAAGGCACATAGGCTCACTGGCCAATCCCTAGGCCTTGAAGGCTCTACTCTTTTTCCCTCATCAAGGTTTTGTCCCAAAGGGTTTTCCTTGGTGAGGTTTTTAATGAGGGAGTTCTTCAAGGTTCCAAGCTTGGCTTAGGATCACCTAGAGTCAAGCTTGAGGGGGAGTGTTGACTTGAAGAAAGAAATGGAGCCAATGGAGGAGTTGGGTTGAGTTTGGGTCTTGAGCAAGAATAGGGCAAGACCTCCGGAGATTGTCTATCAAGGCTTTAGGAGTGTTCAGGAGTGTCCAGAAGTATCCAAATGAGGTGTGCAAAGTTAGGGTCAAGTCCAGGAGGGACTTAGACATACTTAGACACCATTTGGAGTCAGTTGGGTGATGGTGCAGAAATAGGGTCGAGCATCGGTACGGATGGTACGGACCGTACGAACTTAGGGCGACCAAGATCATGTTCAGACTCAACCATTTGAGAAGATTGGGAGTTGGTGCAAAAATAGGGAGAGGTACGGACAGGCGGTCCGTACCATCGACCGTACTTGTTCCGGATCAACCTGAAATGAAGCTGTGCAAACTTAGGGCGCAAGAGAAGACAAACCTGAGTTATCTTGTGACTGTTTGTGGATAAGGGAGAGCTAGGGCGTGGTCAATGACAGGCTGTCTTTGAGCTGTAAAGGAAAAGCAGCCTTGACCATGTATCTAGCCATCTTTGTGAATAAGGTTCATGGGAGCCTTAAGGGAACCAATCAGGAGCCAGCCCTTGCTTTGACCAGTTTGAATCAACCAATCAGCATCCATCACGTCCTCAGCAACCCACCAGACTCCATCCTAGCCATCCATTTCAATTCAGTCATTTCTATCCATTAGATTAAGGGTTTATGAGTTTGCAATGTGTAAAGCTTATAAATAAGCTATGTATGGACGTTTTTGTGTCTCTCAAGAGAGTGAGGGGGATTTCCCCTCCTCCTTCATAATACAAAGTGTGTTCTTGGATAAGAATCCCTCAAACTACCCCTTTCTTATACTTAAATCTCTTAATCTCTCTAAATCTCTTGTTTCTGTCCAAGTTCATACTGTTTTCATCAGACCTTTCTCTCTTCAGTTCAAGCTCTCATTTCGCCCTTAGTGGCTTGTTCTCACACACACAGCCTGAGCTCTGAAAACCTAACATGGTATCAGAGCCAGGTTCATCAGAACTTGGTTCCAGCTTCCGCATATACATCACAAGTCTAGCCTCATCACAGATCCAAACCATTGAAGATGTCCAGCCTGTTCTCTCTCTTCAAGAAGAAGGTGTTTGAAGCTATGGTGGTGTCTCCTGGTCGTTCCTCCTCTCTCCAGTCCATTAAAGGCATGTCTCAACTCTGTCCCAAGCTGAAATCCTTCAAGAAGAAAGCTTTCATCTTGTTCCTGAAGTTGGAGACTTGGAGCTGTGAAGAAAGGTGGAACCTTTTGTGTTGTGGTGTCAAGGAGGAGGTTATGAACACAAGGAGAAGGTGTTGGGTGACGATCCAGCTCTCTTACCCATCAGATTCGTGACCTATTACCAAGGAGGCTCAAGGAACCAGCTCAGGTTCCTTGGTTGTAAGCTAATCCTAAACCTTCTTGATATGAGCTTGTGATTGAAACTGGTTGTGTGTTGTGTTGTGTAGTGTTGCAATCCGTGGGTTCTTGATATGAAATGCTATATTGTATTGTCTAGTTCAGTCCCAGGATGCTTTAAGAGTCTTGTTTGATGTTGAGAAATAAAATGCTTACCCGGTTTGGTTATGATTGTGCTAGGATGTTAGAAACTGTCTAAATCCTATTAGCTTTCATTAAACTGAAATCACTTAAGGTTTTGCATTGTCTGATGTTGATTGATGATTAATATTGCTTTGCCTCAGTTATAAGTGATGTGTGTTAGGATAATAGAAAGCATTGGCTGATCTTGTTGCATACATGAGCTAGAAACTGATTAAGGTCACAGCATATTGTCATCTTGTTGCTGCCTTAACATTGAGCACATAGATGGATGTCTATGATTGCGGATTAAGGCAGGGTTGATTGCCTAAGTAGCTTGTCTTGAATCTGATTTGATCTTGCTTGTACTTAGAGAGATTGCTTGCAAAGATGTGAACTTGATAATGCTTGTTTCAATCTGTTGCATAGCTTGTGACATTGGAGATCAAACTTGATGATTAGTCAAGGATTGATCCCAATGCTTGTGTCTTATCTTTGCTGGAGTTTGAGTGATGTTTCAGGTTCACAAGATGTGCTCTCTGTCCATCACCAATCCGAGCAGAAAAGGAAGACTTTACCCATTGGGAATGGTCGCTGTGGTGTGTGTGTGGATACACAAGGCGAGTGGTCATCACCTAAGTCTAGAGGAGACCGGTGACCAGAAGGCATTGGAGATAAAGGGAAGGGTTGATCAGTGGTTGAAGCGCACTCTATGAGATGTTGCGCTCCTGATCTTAAGGCTCATTGAGGCTCACTTCAAGCTTGGACCCATACTCAATCCAAGCTTGAGGAGGGGAGCAAAGTGAGCCACCTGATGATCCTGTTGCTCAATGACCTGTGTTAGTCAAGGCCATTGCAAGCTGATCATGGAGTGATCCAGCCGAAGTGGAGGGAAGAAGAAAGTCACTCAACAAGCTAGTGTGAGATGCTTGGAGAGTGGGCTGAGGTATCTCCTCAGTGCAATGGTGATGTAGTGGAGGATTCAAGCATCAAGTCTGAAAGAGATGGAGGTGCTCTCCACAAGGCTTATCATGGAGCTAACATGCGCTCACTATCAAGCTTGGACCTTTCCTATACTCGGTCTCAAGCTTGAGGGGGAGTGTGGATGAGCTTGCATGATAAGAGAAGGAGCTGTTAAGCTCAGCAAGTGAGGGATTCAAGTGGTGTGTGAAGAGCAGCCACTCCTCAACATTTAAACAAGGGAGTAAACCTGATCAATCTCTTTATATACATTCATGATAGGTTTATCTCTTGAGAACTGATACACTTGTGGAATGATGTATCAGGTACCTTACTTGGAGACTCAATGGAGAGGATCAGGTCGTTCCTAGCCTTTCAAGATGGCATGAAGTCAGGTGAAAGGGGGAGACACTAAGCCGGTTCTATAGAAGAGTCTAAGAAGGTGTGGTGAAGTGAAGAGGCCGTGATCCAGAGCCTATGTGCCTAAACCTCAGTGATACTAAGGCACATAGGCTCACTGGCCAATCCCTAGGCCTTGAAGGCTCTACTCTTTTTCCCTCATCAAGGTTTTGTCCCAAAGGGTTTTCCTTGGTGAGGTTTTTAATGAGGGAGTTCTTCAAGGTTCCAAGCTTGGCTTAGGATCACCTAGAGTCAAGCTTGAGGGGGAGTGTTGACTTGAAGAAAGAAATGGAGCCAATGGAGGAGTTGGGTTGAGTTTGGGTCTTGAGCAAGAATAGGGCAAGACCTCCGGAGATTGTCTATCAAGGCTTTAGGAGTGTTCAGGAGTGTCCAGAAGTATCCAAATGAGGTGTGCAAAGTTAGGGTCAAGTCCAGGAGGGACTTAGACATACTTAGACACCATTTGGAGTCAGTTGGGTGATGGTGCAGAAATAGGGTCGAGCATCGGTACGGATGGTACGGACCGTACGAACTTAGGGCGACCAAGATCATGTTCAGACTCAACCATTTGAGAAGATTGGGAGTTGGTGCAAAAATAGGGAGAGGTACGGACAGGCGGTCCGTACCATCGACCGTACTTGTTCCGGATCAACCTGAAATGAAGCTGTGCAAACTTAGGGCGCAAGAGAAGACAAACCTGAGTTATCTTGTGACTGTTTGTGGATAAGGGAGAGCTAGGGCGTGGTCAATGACAGGCTGTCTTTGAGCTGTAAAGGAAAAGCAGCCTTGACCATGTATCTAGCCATCTTTGTGAATAAGGTTCATGGGAGCCTTAAGGGAACCAATCAGGAGCCAGCCCTTGCTTTGACCAGTTTGAATCAACCAATCAGCATCCATCACGTCCTCAGCAACCCACCAGACTCCATCCTAGCCATCCATTTCAATTCAGTCATTTCTATCCATTAGATTAAGGGTTTATGAGTTTGCAATGTGTAAAGCTTATAAATAAGCTATGTATGGACGTTTTTGTGTCTCTCAAGAGAGTGAGGGGGATTTCCCCTCCTCCTTCATAATACAAAGTGTGTTCTTGGATAAGAATCCCTCAAACTACCCCTTTCTTATACTTAAATCTCTTAATCTCTCTAAATCTCTTGTTTCTGTCCAAGTTCATACTGTTTTCATCAGACCTTTCTCTCTTCAGTTCAAGCTCTCATTTCGCCCTTAGTGGCTTGTTCTCACACACACAGCCTGAGCTCTGAAAACCTAACATGGTATCAGAGCCAGGTTCATCAGAACTTGGTTCCAGCTTCCGCATATACATCACAAGTCTAGCCTCATCACAGATCCAAACCATTGAAGATGTCCAGCCTGTTCTCTCTCTTCAAGAAGAAGGTGTTTGAAGCTATGGTGGTGTCTCCTGGTCGTTCCTCCTCTCTCCAGTCCATTAAAGGCATGTCTCAACTCTGTCCCAAGCTGAAATCCTTCAAGAAGAAAGCTTTCATCTTGTTCCTGAAGTTGGAGACTTGGAGCTGTGAAGAAAGGTGGAACCTTTTGTGTTGTGGTGTCAAGGAGGAGGTTATGAACACAAGGAGAAGGTGTTGGGTGACGATCCAGCTCTCTTACCCATCAGATTCGTGACCTATTACCAAGGAGGCTCAAGGAACCAGCTCAGGTTCCTTGGTTGTAAGCTAATCCTAAACCTTCTTGATATGAGCTTGTGATTGAAACTGGTTGTGTGTTGTGTTGTGTAGTGTTGCAATCCGTGGGTTCTTGATATGAAATGCTATATTGTATTGTCTAGTTCAGTCCCAGGATGCTTTAAGAGTCTTGTTTGATGTTGAGAAATAAAATGCTTACCCGGTTTGGTTATGATTGTGCTAGGATGTTAGAAACTGTCTAAATCCTATTAGCTTTCATTAAACTGAAATCACTTAAGGTTTTGCATTGTCTGATGTTGATTGATGATTAATATTGCTTTGCCTCAGTTATAAGTGATGTGTGTTAGGATAATAGAAAGCATTGGCTGATCTTGTTGCATACATGAGCTAGAAACTGATTAAGGTCACAGCATATTGTCATCTTGTTGCTGCCTTAACATTGAGCACATAGATGGATGTCTATGATTGCGGATTAAGGCAGGGTTGATTGCCTAAGTAGCTTGTCTTGAATCTGATTTGATCTTGCTTGTACTTAGAGAGATTGCTTGCAAAGATGTGAACTTGATAATGCTTGTTTCAATCTGTTGCATAGCTTGTGACATTGGAGATCAAACTTGATGATTAGTCAAGGATTGATCCCAATGCTTGTGTCTTATCTTTGCTGGAGTTTGAGTGATGTTTCAGGTTCACAAGATGTGCTCTCTGTCCATCACCAATCCGAGCAGAAAAGGAAGACTTTACCCATTGGGAATGGTCGCTGTGGTGTGTGTGTGGATACACAAGGCGAGTGGTCATCACCTAAGTCTAGAGGAGACCGGTGACCAGAAGGCATTGGAGATAAAGGGAAGGGTTGATCAGTGGTTGAAGCGCACTCTATGAGATGTTGCGCTCCTGATCTTAAGGCTCATTGAGGCTCACTTCAAGCTTGGACCCATACTCAATCCAAGCTTGAGGAGGGGAGCAAAGTGAGCCACCTGATGATCCTGTTGCTCAATGACCTGTGTTAGTCAAGGCCATTGCAAGCTGATCATGGAGTGATCCAGCCGAAGTGGAGGGAAGAAGAAAGTCACTCAACAAGCTAGTGTGAGATGCTTGGAGAGTGGGCTGAGGTATCTCCTCAGTGCAATGGTGATGTAGTGGAGGATTCAAGCATCAAGTCTGAAAGAGATGGAGGTGCTCTCCACAAGGCTTATCATGGAGCTAACATGCGCTCACTATCAAGCTTGGACCTTTCCTATACTCGGTCTCAAGCTTGAGGGGGAGTGTGGATGAGCTTGCATGATAAGAGAAGGAGCTGTTAAGCTCAGCAAGTGAGGGATTCAAGTGGTGTGTGAAGAGCAGCCACTCCTCAACATTTAAACAAGGGAGTAAACCTGATCAATCTCTTTATATACATTCATGATAGGTTTATCTCTTGAGAACTGATACACTTGTGGAATGATGTATCAGGTACCTTACTTGGAGACTCAATGGAGAGGATCAGGTCGTTCCTAGCCTTTCAAGATGGCATGAAGTCAGGTGAAAGGGGGAGACACTAAGCCGGTTCTATAGAAGAGTCTAAGAAGGTGTGGTGAAGTGAAGAGGCCGTGATCCAGAGCCTATGTGCCTAAACCTCAGTGATACTAAGGCACATAGGCTCACTGGCCAATCCCTAGGCCTTGAAGGCTCTACTCTTTTTCCCTCATCAAGGTTTTGTCCCAAAGGGTTTTCCTTGGTGAGGTTTTTAATGAGGGAGTTCTTCAAGGTTCCAAGCTTGGCTTAGGATCACCTAGAGTCAAGCTTGAGGGGGAGTGTTGACTTGAAGAAAGAAATGGAGCCAATGGAGGAGTTGGGTTGAGTTTGGGTCTTGAGCAAGAATAGGGCAAGACCTCCGGAGATTGTCTATCAAGGCTTTAGGAGTGTTCAGGAGTGTCCAGAAGTATCCAAATGAGGTGTGCAAAGTTAGGGTCAAGTCCAGGAGGGACTTAGACATACTTAGACACCATTTGGAGTCAGTTGGGTGATGGTGCAGAAATAGGGTCGAGCATCGGTACGGATGGTACGGACCGTACGAACTTAGGGCGACCAAGATCATGTTCAGACTCAACCATTTGAGAAGATTGGGAGTTGGTGCAAAAATAGGGAGAGGTACGGACAGGCGGTCCGTACCATCGACCGTACTTGTTCCGGATCAACCTGAAATGAAGCTGTGCAAACTTAGGGCGCAAGAGAAGACAAACCTGAGTTATCTTGTGACTGTTTGTGGATAAGGGAGAGCTAGGGCGTGGTCAATGACAGGCTGTCTTTGAGCTGTAAAGGAAAAGCAGCCTTGACCATGTATCTAGCCATCTTTGTGAATAAGGTTCATGGGAGCCTTAAGGGAACCAATCAGGAGCCAGCCCTTGCTTTGACCAGTTTGAATCAACCAATCAGCATCCATCACGTCCTCAGCAACCCACCAGACTCCATCCTAGCCATCCATTTCAATTCAGTCATTTCTATCCATTAGATTAAGGGTTTATGAGTTTGCAATGTGTAAAGCTTATAAATAAGCTATGTATGGACGTTTTTGTGTCTCTCAAGAGAGTGAGGGGGATTTCCCCTCCTCCTTCATAATACAAAGTGTGTTCTTGGATAAGAATCCCTCAAACTACCCCTTTCTTATACTTAAATCTCTTAATCTCTCTAAATCTCTTGTTTCTGTCCAAGTTCATACTGTTTTCATCAGACCTTTCTCTCTTCAGTTCAAGCTCTCATTTCGCCCTTAGTGGCTTGTTCTCACACACACAGCCTGAGCTCTGAAAACCTAACAAAAGATCTTGTGCCATTGCATATCAACACTAGGACATGTTAGTCCATAATCTACAGGAAGTGTAGTGTGATTGAGTATGCAATGAGAGATAGCCATTGCATAATAACATTGGACATATCTAGTCCTTAGTCTACAGGAAGTGTAGCATGGGTCATTATGCAATGAGAGGTGTGTCTTGTGAGACTCTCTATGGTGATTCAAACACCCTAGTTCCTGGTTAAGGAAGAGAGTAAACTCACAAGAAGAAAGCTATCATGAAAGATGATAGTTATTAGACCATGGAGATGCATAGGATCATCACAAGCTTAGCTCCTTATAGTCTCGGTTCTAAGCTTGAGGGGGAGTCTTAATGCATATGATCCATGGTCAGTAACAAGTCTTTGCAAAGGCTTCTACAAAGGATCATCAACCGGACCAAGTCAGTGGCGTGTCTAGGTAAGAGGCTGTTCAGAGCAGTCTTGGCGAGTGAGGAAGAAGGCTCTCCATCAATGCGGCTTCAATGAGAGGTGATTGAGGAGAAGCTGATGAATCCATTCTGCCTTTCCAAGAAGTTGATGATGCCATGAAGATGGTGCATTGGCCGAGTTAGGAAACTCACAAAAACACAAGGGAAGTTCCCTTAGACTTTTAAAATCTTTCTTCAATCTCCTTCATTCATCTTATTCATTGCTTGTGCTTGAAAAGATACTTAAGATGATCATGATTGAATTATGGGATTGTGTGCATCAAGTGTGATGCAGGATATTCATTGTCTTGTTTTTGATAGGTACTGATGCACCTTTGGGATAATGTATCAGGTACCATTGCTTGAGCCTCACTAAAGGTGTTCCTGGTCATTTCCTAGCTTCTCTAAGGTGACTGTGAAGTCTGTTGAGAGGGGGAGATCCAAACCAGGTCTATGAGGAGGGCAAGCCGTGTGTGAAGTGTTGATAAGGCTCACTGGTGTTTTGAAGATTATCTGATCGTGTCCTAGCTTCTCTAAGATGGCTGAGAAGTCAGTTGAGAGGGGGAGATTTCAAACCAGTTCCATGAAGAGGTGAAGCTGAAGTGTGAAGTGTGCGCAAAGCTGTGAAGAGTTGCTGCACCTGTTAGGCCGTGATCCAGAGCTTCTTGTGTCCAACCACATTGGTTCTAAGGCACAAGAGCTCACTGGCCAATCCCTAGGCTTTGGAGAGCTCTACTCTTTTCCCTTGCAAGGTTTTGTCCCAATGGGTTTTCCTTGTAAGGTTTTTAATGAGGGAGACTCTTCAGAGTTCCAAGCTTGGCTTAGGATCTCCTAAAGTCAAGCTTGAGGGGGAGTGTTGAACTGAAGAGAAGATGGAGCTTGTACAATATAGGACAAGCTCTAGAAGATGTCAAAAGAGTTCAATCAAGCTTCAGAAGTGTTCTGAAGTAGTTATCTTGTGAAGTTAAGTCTAGGAAAGACTTAGACTGATCATGTGAAGAAGTTAGAGAGAAGATGGCATGATGTGCAAGCTTGGGAGAATGATAAGGCCATGAGGGAATCAAGGAGAGGAATGGATCAACTAAAGAGGAGGGGAAGTGTTGTGCATAATTAGGGCGAATGTACGGATGGTACAAGCCGTACAAGAGACCGTACAACACCAAGCCTCATCCATCATCCAGTTTCAGCATGATGTGAAGTTGGGCGCGGCAGGTTTGAATTATCATGACCGTTAAGTCTTATGGAGGGAAAGAATACGCTGAGCATCTTGTATGGATAAGGGGCTAGCTGTGGATAAGGAGCTAGCTGTAAAGTAAAAGCAAAAGCAAAGGTAAAGGGGCAAAAGGAGAAGCATGTATTGGTCACATAAGGAGCAAGATACATTGGCGCCTTCAGCCTCCTTTTGCCTCAGTTTGAATCAACCAATTACAAGACAAGCTGCCAAGACCAAAGACCAGTCTCCTCTCATCCAGGCCGTCCATCATTCAAGTTATATCAGCCTTAGGATCTAGGTTTATGATATTGCAAATGTAAGATCATATATAAGCCAAGCATGGCGATTGTAATGAATTAAGTGAGTTAGGGGGGAAACCCTTCTCCTTCATGTTCTATGAAAGTCTGTTCTTGATACTAAGTCTCTAATCTATTCCTCTAAGTCTCTCAGTCTCTTAATCTTGTTACCTAGCCTCTCTCATACTCTAAATCTCTCCCCATACTCCTAAGTCTCAAATCTGTTCACATAAACTCTCCTAAACACTTTCTCACACACACCTTGAGTGAATCCTTATAAAATCTCAGATTCATCCTGGTTTGATTGGAACGACGAAGAAGCTGTGCTATTCCCAAACTGGGAAACTGGAATCACCTGATTTGAAAGTGGGATAACTTCTTCATGCCAACTCCTATGAGATTTATTCAACTTCCTGGTGATTCTCCACCACTTTATGTATCCAAATCAAGCTTCTTACAAAGAGATTCATCCTGGTTTGATTGGAACGACGAAGAAGATGTGCTATTCCCAAACTGGGAAACTGGAATCACCTGATTTGAAAGTGGGATAACTTCTTCATGCCAACTCCTATGAGATTTATTGAACTTCCTGGTGATTCTCCACCACTTTATGTATCCAAATCAAGCTTCTTACAAAGAGATTCATCCTGGTTGATTGGAACGACGAAGAAGCTGTGCTATTCCCAAACTGGGAAACTGGAATCACCTGATTTGAAAGTGGGATAACTTCTTCATGCCAACTCCTATGAGATTTATTCAACTTCCTGGTGATTCTCTACCACTTTATGTATCCAAATCAAGCTTTTCACAAAGTGATTCATCCTGGTTTGATTGAAACGACGAAGAAGTTGTGCTATTCCCAAACTGGGAAACTGGAATCACCTGATTTGAAAGTGGGATAACTTCTTCATGCCAACTCCTATGAGATTTATTGAACTTCCTTGTGATTCTCCACCACTTTATGTATCCAAATCAAGCTTCTTACAAAGAGATTCATCCTGGGTTGATTGGAACGACGAAGAAGCTGTGCTATTCCCAAACTGGGAAACTGGAATCACCTGATTTGAAAGTGGGATAACTTCTTCATGCCAACTCCTATGAGATTTATTCAACTTCCTGGTGATTCTCCCCACTTTATGTATCCAAATCAAGCTTCTTACAAAGTGATTCATCCTGGTTTGATTGGAACGACAAGAAGCTGTGCTATTCCCAAACTGGGAAACTGGAATCACCTGATTTGAAAGTGGGATAACTTCTTCATGCCAACTCCTATGAGATTTATTCAACTTCCTGGTGATTCTCCACCACTTTATGTATCCAAATCAAGCTTCTTACAAAGAGATTCATCCTGGTTTGATTGGAACGACGAAGAAGCTGCTGTGCTATTCCCAAACTGGGAAACTGGAATCACCTGATTTGAAAGTGGGATAACTTCTTCATGCCAACTCCTATGAGATTTATTCAACTTCCTGGTGATTCTCCACCACTTTATGTATCCAAATCAAGCTTCTTACAAAGTGATTCATCCTGGTTTGATTGGAACGACGAAGAAGCGTGCTATTCCCAAACTGGGAAACTGGAATCACCTGATTTGAAAGTGGGATAACTTCTTCATGCCAACTCCTATGAGATTTATTCAACTTCCTGGTGATTCTCCACCACTTTATGTATCCAAATCAAGCTTCTTACAAAGAGATTCATCCTGGTTTGATTGGAACGACGAAGAAGCTGTGCTATTCCCAAACTGGGAAACTGGAATCACCTGATTTGAAAGTGGGATAACTTCTTCATGCCAACTCCTATGAGATTTATTCAACTTCCTGGTGATTCTCCACCACTTTATGTATCCAAATCAAGCTTCTTACAAAGTGATTCATCCTGGTTTGATTGGAACGACGAAGAAGCTGTGCTATTCCCAAACTGGGAAACTGGAATCACCTGATTTGAAAGTGGGATAACTTCTTCATGCCAACTCCTATGAGATTTATTCAACTTCCTGGTGATTCTCCACCACTTTATGTATCCAAATCAAGCTTCTTACAAAGTGATTCATCCTGGTTTGATTGGAACGACGAAGAAGCTGTGCTATTCCCAAACTGGGAAACTGGAATCACCTGATTTGAAAGTGGGATAACTTCTTCATGCCAACTCCTATGAGATTTATTCAACTTCCTGGTGATTCTCCACCACTTTATGTATCCAAATCAAGCTTTTACAAAGTGATTCATCCTGGTTTGATTGGAACGACGAAGAAGCTGTGCTATTCCCAAACTGGGAAACTGGAATCACCTGATTTGAAAGTGGGATAACTTCTTCATGCCAACTCCTATGAGATTTATTCAACTTCCTGGTGATTCTCCACCACTTTATGTATCCAAATCAAGCTTCTTACAAAGTGATTCATCCTGGTTTGATTGGAACGAAGAAGAAGCTGTGCTATTCCCAAACTGGGAAACTGGAATCACCTGATTTGAAAGTGGGATAACTTCTTCATGCCAACTCCTATGAGATTTATTCAACTTCCTGGTGATTCTCCACCACTTTATGTATCCAAATCAAGCTTCTTACAAAGTGATTCATCCTGGTTTGATTGGAACGACGAAGAAGCTGTGCTATTCCCAAACTGGGAAACTGGAATCACCTGATTTGAAAGTGGGATAACTTCTTCATGCCAACTCCTATGAGATTTATTCAACTTCCTGGTGATTCTCCACCACTTTATGTATCCAAATCAAGCTTCTTACAAAGTGATTCATCCTGGTTTGATTGGAACGACGAAGAAGCTGTGCTATTCCCAAACTGGGAAACTGGAATCACCTGATTTGAAAGTGGGATAACTTCTTCATGCCAACTCCTATGAGATTTATTCAACTTCCTGGTGATTCTCCACCACTTTATGTATCCAAATCAAGCTTCTTACAAAGTGATTCATCCTGGTTTGATTGGAACGACGAAGAAGCTGTGCTATTCCCAAACTGGGAAACTGGAATCACCTGATTTGAAAGTGGGATAACTTCTTCATGCCAACTCCTATGAGATTTATTCAACTTCCTGGTGATTCTCCACCACTTTATGTATCCAAATCAAGCTTCTTACAAAGTGATTCATCCTGGTTTGATTGGAACGACGAAGAAGCTGTGCTATTCCCAAACTGGGAAACTGGAATCACCTGATTTGAAAGTGGGATAACTTCTTCATGCCAACTCCTATGAGATTTATTCAACTTCCTGGTGATTCTCCACCACTTTATGTATCCAAATCAAGCTTCTTACAAAGTGATTCATCCTGGTTTGATTGGAACGAAGAAGAAGAAGCTGTGCTATTCCCAAACTGGGAAACTGGAATCACCTGATTTGAAAGTGGGATAACTTCTTCATGCCAACTCCTATGAGATTTATTCAACTTCCTGGTGATTCTCCACCACTTTATGTATCCAAATCAAGCTTCTTACAAAAAGTGATTCATCCTGGTTTGATTGGAACGACGAAGAAGAAGCTGTGCTATTCCCAAACTGGGAAACTGGAATCACCTGATTTGAAAGTGGGATAACTTCTTCATGCCAACTCCTATGAGATTTATTCAACTTCCTGGTGATTCTCCACCACTTTATGTATCCAAATCAAGCTTCTTACAAAGTGATTCATCCTGGTTGATTGGAACGACGAAGAAGCTGTGCTATTCCAAACTGGGAAACTGGAATCACCTGATTTGAAAGTGGGATAACTTCTTCATGCCAACTCCTATGAGATTTATTCAACTTCCTGGTGATTCTCCACCACTTTATGTATCCAAATCAAGCTTCTACAAAGTGATTCATCCTGGTTTGATTGGAACGACGAAGAAGCTGTGCTATTCCCAAACTGGGAAACTGGAATCACCTGATTTGAAAGTGGGATAACTTCTTCATGCCAACTCCTATGAGATTTATTCAACTTCCTGGTGATTCTCCACCACTTTATGTATCCAAATCAAGCTTCTTACAAAGTGATTCATCCTGGTTTGATTGGAACGACGAAGAAGCTGTGCTATTCCCAAACTGGGAAACTGGAATCACCTGATTTGAAAGTGGGATAACTTCTTCATGCCAACTCCTATGAGATTTATTCAACTTCCTGGTGATTCTCCACCACTTTATGTATCCAAATCAAGCTTCTTACAAAGTGATTCATCCTGGTTTGATTGGAACGACGAAGAAGCTGTGCTATTCCCAAACTGGGAAACTGGAATCACCTGATTTGAAAGTGGGATAACTTCTTCATGCCAACTCCTATGAGATTTATTCAACTTCCTGGTGATTCTCCACCACTTTATGTATCCAAATCAAGCTTCTTACAAAGAGATTCATCCTGGTTTGATTGGAACGACGAAGAAGCTGTGCTATTCCCAAACTGGGAAACTGGAATCACCTGATTTGAAAGTGGGATAACTTCTTCATGCCAACTCCTATGAGATTTATTCAACTTCCTGGTGATTCTCCACCACTTTATGTATCCAAATCAAGCTTCTTACAAAGTGATTCATCCTGGTTTGATTGGAACGACGAAGAAGCTGTGCTATTCCCAAACTGGGAAACTGGAATCACCTGATTTGAAAGTGGGATAACTTCTTCATGCCAACTCCTATGAGATTTATTCAACTTCCTGGTGATTCTCCACCACTTTATGTATCCAAATCAAGCTTCTTACAAAGTGATTCATCCTGGTTTGATTGGAACGACGAAGAAGCTGTGCTATTCCCAAACTGGGAAACTGGAATCACCTGATTTGAAAGTGGGATAACTTCTTCATGCCAACTCCTATGAGATTTATTCAACTTCCTGGTGATTCTCCACCACTTTATGTATCCAAATCAAGCTTTTCACAAGTGATTCATCCTGGTTTGATTGGAACGACGAAGAAGCTGTGCTATTCCCAAACTGGGAAACTGGAATCACCTGATTTGAAAGTGGGAACTTCTTCATGCCAACTCCTATGAGATTTATTCAACTTCCTGGTGATTCTCCACCACTTTATGTATCCAAATCAAGCTTCTTACAAAGAGATTCATCCTGGTTTGATTGGAACGACGAAGAAGCTGTGCTATTCCCAAACTGGGAAACTGGAATCACCTGATTTGAAAGTGGGATAACTTCTTCATGCCAACTCCTATGAGATTTATTCAACTTCCTGGTGATTCTCCACCACTTTATGTATCCAAATCAAGCTTCTTACAAAAGTGATTCATCCTGGTTTGATTGGAACGACGAAGAAGCTGTGCTATTCCCAAACTGGGAAACTGGAATCACCTGATTTGAAAGTGGGATAACTTCTTCATGCCAACTCCTATGAGATTTATTCAACTTCCTGGTGATTCTCCACCACTTTATGTATCCAAATCAAGCTTCTTACAAAGAGATTCATCCTGGTTTGATTGGAACGACGAAGAAGCTGTGCTATTCCCAAACTGGGAAACTGGAATCACCTGATTTGAAAGTGGGATAACTTCTTCATGCCAACTCCTATGAGATTTATTCAACTTCCTGGTGATTCTCCACCACTTTATGTATCCAAATCAAGCTTCTTACAAAGTGATTCATCCTGGTTTGATTGGAACGACGAAGAAGAAGAAGCTGTGCTATTCCCAAACTGGGAAACTGGAATCACCTGATTTGAAAGTGGGATAACTTCTTCATGCCAACTCCTATGAGATTTATTCAACTTCCTGGTGATTCTCCACCACTTTATGTATCCAAATCAAGCTTCTTACAAAGTGATTCATCCTGGTTTGATTGGAACGACGAAGAAGCTGTGCTATTCCCAAACTGGGAAACTGGAATCACCTGATTTGAAAGTGGGATAACTTTTCATGCCAACTCCTATGAGATTTATTCAACTTCCTGGTGATTCTCCACCACTTTATGTATCCAAATCAAGCTTCTTACAAAGTGATTCATCCTGGTTTGATTGGAACGACGAAGAAGCTGTGCTATTCCCAAACTGGGAAACTGGAATCACCTGATTTGAAAGTGGGATAACTTCTTCATGCCAACTCCTATGAGATTTATTCAACTTCCTGGTGATTCTCCACCACTTTATGTATCCAAATCAAGCTTCTTACAAAGTGATTCATCCTGGTTTGATTGGAACGACGAAGAAGCTGTGCTATTCCCAAACTGGGAAACTGGAATCACCTGATTTGAAAGTGGGATAACTTCT
>NW_026016569.1:0-40525 GCF_020379485.1 Brassica napus | reverse complement strand
GAATTAGTATCAAGATGGTTTCACTCAACATATGGAGAGGATTACATGGAGACATTTGCACCAGTAGCCAAGTTACATACCATTAGAATTGTACTAAGCTTGGCAGTTAATCTTGGAGGGGATTGTGGCAAATGGATGTGAAGAATGCATTTCTTACAAGGAGAACTTGAGGATGAAGTATACATGTATCCTCCACCTGGTCTTGAACATCTAGTGAAAAGAGGGAATGTACTGAGGCTAAAGAAGGCTATCTATGGGTTGAAGCAATCACCAAGAGCTTAGTACAACAAGTTGAGCACAACTCTGAACGGCCAAGGTTTTAAGAAGTCAGAATTGGACCATACTCTCTTTACCCTCACTACTCCCTCAGGTATGGTTGCTCTCCTTGTGTATGTGGATGATATCATTATCACAGGGAGTGATAAGGAAGGTATCAAAGCAACCAAGGAGTTTCTAAAGTCTATGTTTGAAATAAAAGACTTGGGAGAAATGAAATACTTTCTTGGAATTGAGATTTGTAGATCCAAGGAAGGTTTGTTCATGTCCCAAAGGAAGTATACACTTGATCTTTTGAAAGGTGCAGGTGCTTATGGAGGCAAGACAGCAAGGATGCCAATGGAGGATGGCTACAAAGTACCAAGAGAGGGGAGATTGAAGACAGCAAGCCATTTCATGATCCTAAACTCTATAGAAAACTTGTTGGCAAATTGATTTATCTTACCATCACAAGACCTGATATATGCTTTGCTGTGAATCAGGTGAGTCAACACATGCAGCTTCCCAAGGAACATCATTGGCGTATGGTGGAGAGGCTACTAATGTACCTGAATGGCTCGCCGGATCAAGGAGTATGGATGGGGTGCAATGGAAGCACAGAAGTGGTGGGCTATTGTGATGCAGATTGGGCAGGGGATAGAGCTGACAGGAGATCAACAACCGGCTATTGCACATTCATTGGAGGCAACTTGGTGACTTGGAAGAGTAAGAAACAGAAGGTGGTGTCATGCTCAAGTGCAGAAGCTGAGTATAGAGCTATGCTGAAGCTTACAAACGAGCTAGTTTGGATCAAGGGCATCTTGAAGCATTTGGAGATAAAACAAGACACTCCAATGACAATGCATTGTGACAACCAGGCCGCCATTCACATAGCCTCCAACTCGGTGTTCCATGAGAAGACAAAGCACATTGAGGTTGATTGCCACAAGGTGAGGCAGATGATTGTCCTAGGAGTCATCTTGCCATGTTATACTAGGAGTGAAGATCAGTTGGATGATGTATTTACCAAGGCTGCAAGGCAAAAGACAATGGAGTCCATTCATGTTAGATTGGGCCTCATTGATCTTGGGAAGAGAAGCAGCTGATCCCCTTAGTCATGAGATCTTTACTCTTTTTCCCTCATTAAGGTTTTGTCCCAATGGGTTTTCCTTAGTAAGGTTTTAATGAGGAAGATCTCATGGCTGTCCAAGCTTAGGCTTTCACAAAGCTAAGCTTGAGGGGGAGTGTTGAGATGAGCTGAGTTAAGTGAAGAAGGGAGATGAGGTTTGAGTAGAATGAGGAGATGGGAGACTAGAAAGGTTTGGGAGCTTTGGGATCAACCAGTCCGTACAAGGCCGTACATGGCCGTACCATCCGTACAAGATGGGATCGACCAAAGCTCAACCAAACCTCACCACTAGTTACCCAAGTTACTTAAGTAAAGAGGAGAAGTTACCTTAGCCTTTGGAGGATGGATCAGACCGTTGGAAAGGATAAGGGAGAGTCTTGGACAGGCTGTCACAGCTGGAAAGTAAAAGCAAAAGGCATCAGCCAGCTAGAGAGGCCTCACACGGATGGCTCTCCTTCTTGGATAGTTTTGAATTAGGCATTGACTCCACATGCTTACCTTATCCTCTTGTATACGAAAACCCTAGCTCTCTCCTTCATATAAATATGTAAACTCTCTCATTAATAAGATCAAGCAAGTTATGAGTCTCTCTTAGTCTTTATTCTCACAATGATTCTATGCTAGACTCCTAATCTCATTTCATACTCAAATCTCTTCTAAAACACTTCTAGTCTTTCTTATTTACTCAGATTACTCTACTCAATCCTAAAAGTGATATGAATCACTTTGTGAGAAGCTTGATTTGGATACATAAAGTGGTGGAGAATCACCAGGAAGTTGAATAAATCTCATAGGAGTTGGGATGAAGAAATTATCCCACTTTCAAATCAGGTAATTCCAGTTTCCCAGTTTGGGAATAGTACAGCTTCTTCGTCGTTCCAATCAAAACAGGATGAATCACTTTGTGAGAAGCTTGATTTGGATACATAAAGTGGTGGAGAATCACCAGGAAGTTGAATAAATCTCATAGGAGTTGGCAAGAAGAAGTTATCCCACTTTCAAATCAGATGAGTCCAGTTTCCCCGTTTGGGAATAGCACAGTTTCTTCGTCATTCCAATCAAACCAGGATGAATCACTTTGTGAGAAGCTTGATTTTGATACATAAAGTGGTGGAGAATCACCAGGAAGTTTAATAAATCTCATAGGAGTTGGCATGAAGAAGTTATCCCACTTTCAAATCAGGTGATTCCAGTTTCCCAGTTTGGGAATAGCACAGCTTCTTCGTCGTTCCAATCAAACCAGGATGAATCACTTTGTGAAAAAGCTTGATTTGGATACATAATGTTGTGGAGAATCACCAGGAAGTTGAATAAATATCATAGGAGTTGGCAAGAAGAAGTTATCCCACTTTCAAATCAGGTGATTCCAGTTTCCCAGTTTGGGAATAACACAGCTTCTTCGTCGTTCCAATCAAACCAGGATGAATCACTTTGTGAGAAGCTTGATTTGGATACATAAAGTGGTGGAGAATCACCAAGAAGTTGAATAAATCTCATAGGAGTTGGGATGAAGAAATTATCCCACTTTCAAATCAGGTGAGTCCAGTTTCCCCGTTTGGAAATAGCACAGCTTCTTCGTCGTTCCAAATAAACCAGGATGAATCACTTTGTGAGAAGCTTTATTTGGATACATAAAGTGGTGTAGAATCACCAGGAAGTTAAATAAATCTCATAGGAGTTGGCATGAAGAAGTTATCCCACTTTCAAATAAGGTGATTCTATTTTCCCAGTTTGGGAATAGCACAGCTTCTTCGTCGTTCCAATCAAACCAGGATGAATCACTTTGTGAAAAAGCTTGATTTGGATACATAAAATGGTGGAGAATCACCAGGAAGTTGAATAAATCTCATAGGAGTTGGCATGAAGATGTTATCCCACTTTCAAATCAGGTGATTCCAGTTTCCCAGTTTGGGAATAGCACAGCTTCTTCGTCTTTCCAATCAAACCAGGATGAATCACTTTGCAAGAAGCTTGATTTGGATACATAAAATGGTGGAGAATCACCAGGAAGTTGAATAAATCTCATAGGAGTTGGGATGAAGAAGTTATCCCACTTTCAAATCAGGTGATTCCAGTTTCCCAGATTGGGAATAGCACAGCTTCTTCGTCGTTCCAATCAAACCAGGATGAATCACTTTTCAAGAAGCTTGATTTGGATACATAATGTTGTGGAGAATCACCAGGAAGTTGAATAAATCTCATAGGAGTTGGCAAGAAGAAGTTATCCCACTTTCAAATCAGGTGATTCCAGTTTCCCAGTTTGGGAATAGCACAGCTTCTTCGTCGTTTCAATCAAACCAGGATGAATCACTTTGTGAAAAAGCTTGATTTGGATACATAAAATGGTGGAGAATCACCAGGAAGTTTAATAAATATCATAGGAGTTGGCAAGAAGAAGTTATCCCACTTTCAAATCAGGTGATTCCAGTTTCCCAGTTTGGGAATAGCACAGCTTCTTCGTCGTTCCAATCAAACCAGGATGAATCACTTTGTGAGATGCTTGATTTGGATACATAAAGTTGTGGAGAATCACCAGGAAGTTGAATAAATCTCATAGGAGTTGGCATGAAGAAGTTATCCCACTTTCAAATCAGGTGAGTCCAGTTTCCCAGTTTGGGAATAGCACAGCTTCTTCGTCGTTCCATTCAAACCTGGATGAATCTCTTTGTAAGAAGCTTGATTTGGATACATAAAGTGGTGGAGAATCACCAGGAAGTTGAATAAATCTCATAGGAGTTGGCATGAAGAAGTTATCCCACTTTCAAATCAGGTGATTCCAGTTTCCCAGTTTGGGAATAGCACAGCTTCGTCGTCGTTACAAACAAACCAGGATGAATCACTTTGTGAAAAGCTTGATTTGGATACATAAAGTGGTGGAGAATCACCAGGAAGTTTAATAAATCTCATAGGAGTTGGAATGAAGAAGTTATCCCACTTTCAAATCAGGTAATTCCAGTTTCCCAGTTTGGGAATAGCACAGCTTCTTCGTCGTTCCAATCAAACCAGGATGAATCACTTTGTGAGAAGCTTGATTTGGATACATAAAGTGGTGGAGAATCACCAGGAAGTTGAATAAATCTCATAGGAGTTGGCATGAAGAAGTTATCCCACTTTCAAATCAGGTGAGTCCAGTTTCCCAGTTTGGGAATAGCACAGCTTCGTCGTCGTTACAAACAAACTAGGATGAATCACTTTGTGAAAAGCTTGATTTGGATACATAAAGTGGTGGAGAATCAGCAGGAAGTTGAATAAATCTCTTAGGAGTTGGGATGAAGAATGTTGAGATGTGTTGAGGTATATGAGAAGGCATTGAGGAGTTAAGGACATGAGAAAGCAAAGGAGTGAAAGGAAAGGGATTGGAGAGTGAGCTAAGGAATGGTACGGACGGGCCATTCGTACACTGACCGTACCAAGGTAAAACTAGGACGGTAACTTCACCGAGTAACTCGTATGAACCGAGGTGAAGTTACACTCGACCAAAAGCTTATCCAGACGTTGGAGTGGATAAGGGAGGCGCGGCTTGACAGCTAGGACAGGCTGGCAAAGGCTGGAAAGGATGAGCATCTTGGACTTGGATAAGGAAGATGCCCAAACGTGTGAGGCCAGTCATTTTCTGGTTCAAACAAAAGCAAAGGCTCTTCCCTTGACTTCACATGCTTGTCTACTCTTGTGTTTCGAAAAACCCTAATGTCTAGGACTATATATAATGTAACCTCATCATTAATAAAGATCAGACAGTTCTAAACAATCTTTCTCTTTACTCATTTCACTATGATTCTCCATTAGTCTCTAATCAGTCTCTTAATCTCTTATTCTCCTTCTCTAATCCTTTCTAAACTCAGATTATTCTTTACATTCCTAAAACTCATATGGTATCAGAGCCAGGTTGATTACAATCTGAGTTCGTGAGTGATTCTCTTAAGGATTCAAGTTTGAAACTTTAAGAGAACAAGTGAGTGTGTTTGAGAGTTCTTTAGATTTCAAAAGCTCAAGGTGTTTTGTGTGTGTCTTGGTGATCCGTGGGAGGTTCATTTGAAGACTCAAGACTGAATCTGTGTTCTAGAGAGCAGCGTGGGTTCTAAGTACAAGATCTAACCGGTTGTTCAAGCTGTAAACGTCAAGCTGTTCAAGATGGAGAGTGGTATGAAGATGAAGGTCGCGGTGACATTCAAAGGAAGCAACTACCTAGTCTGGTCTAGGATGGTGAAGACTGCTGTGGGAAGCAAGGGTTTGTGGAAGCATATCACATCTGGTGAGGATCCAATGGCGATTACTCAAGAGGGTGACAAGGAGAGCCCCGCGGAGAGTGTTGTAGAGAAGTGGCAACAAGAAGACATGATGGTGATGTCAGTCCTTCATGCTTCTTTGGAGCCGGCTATCTTAGATGCTTATAGCTACTGTGAGACAGCCAGGGAGCTGTGGGATACTCTGAAGAAAGTGTATGGAAACACTTCCAACCTGAACCGAGTGTTTGAAGTCAAGAAGGCAATCAATGGGTTAACTCAAGATGACATGGAGTTCACTAAGAACTTGGGGAGGTTCAGGTCTCTTTGGTCTGAGTTGGAGATGCTGAGGCCAAGCACGGTTGATCCAGAACTTCTAAATGAGAGGCGTGAGCAGGATAAGGTCTTTGGGTTACTGCTCACACTGAATGCGAGTTACAATGGTCTCATCCAGGACATGCTAAGGTCCGAGAAGCTACCTGATCTTGAGGATGTGTGTGCTCAGATACAGAAGGAGCAGGGCTCAATGGGTTTGTTTGGAGGCAAGGGAGATTTATCTCTAGCAAATGCTGCGCAATCTGACCGAGAAGAGACTCCACAAGCCAACAAAGCTGGTTACAACAAGTATGAGGATAGGAAGTTCAATGGGAATTGTGATCATTGCAAGAAGCATGGACACAAGAAGAGTCAGTGCTGGATACTTCATCCCCACTTGAAGCCGGCTAAGTTCATGAAGGAGAGAGAGGCAAGAGCTCACATGACTGAAGGATCAAGCGGAGCAGGGCCATCTAACCGAGGAACGGAAGTGGAGAACCGTGAAGGAGATGGAAAGGCTTTGGTGACCTATACTGGAGCTATCAACCCCCGAGGCAATGATCAAGACTTCATCAGGAGATCCGAGATGGATGCACTCATCAAAATGCTCAAGGATAATGGTAACACTCATGGGTATTCATTTGGTGCATCTATGATTGCTAGAACTATAGAAATGACTCCTAATGTGGCTGAAATTGCTAGGATTGATAGTAAGACTGGAATTGAGCATTGCATTGATAGAAATGCTAGGATGAATGCATATAGATCACCAATTAGTATCTGCCATAGTGCTAGCAATACATCCAAACCATTGATTATAGATTCTGGTGCATCTCATCATATGATTAGTGACACCAACCTGATTAAAGATATAGAACCTACTAATGGATGTGTGATGATTGCAAATGGAGATAAGATACCTATTAAAGGAATAGGAAATCTAAAACTATTTGATAAAAACACTAGAGCATTCTATATACCTGAATTCACTTCAAATTTGCTTTCAGTTAAGAAGTGCACTACTGATTTGAATTGCAATGTTATATTCAGTCCTAATGATGTGAAGTTTCAGGATATTGAGAGCAGCCAATTGATTGGAAAAGGAGTTACAAAGGGAGACTTATACATGCTTGAGAAGCTTGATCCTGTTTCCAATTATAACTGCTCATTTACTTCTGCTTCTAGTTTGAATAAAAATGCATTGTGGCATACTAGATTAGGACATCCCCATGAGAGGGCTTTAAACTTGATGTTATCAGGTGTTGTTTTTGAAAATAATAAGTGTGAAGCTTGCATCTTAGGCAAGCATTGTAAGAATGTGTTTCCAAGAACATCTACTGTTTATGAGAATTGTTTTGATTTGATTCATACTGATGTGTGGACTGCACCTAGCTTATCTAGAGATAATCATAAGCACTTTGTCACATTCATTGATGAAAAATCTAAATACACCTGGTTAACTAACACTCATTCCATCAAAAGATAGGGTAATAGATGCATTTAAGAATTTTCAAGCTTATGTAACTAACCATTATCATGCTAAGATTAAAATTTTGAGATCAGATAATGGAGGAGAGTACACAAGCTATGCATTCAAGAGTCATCTAGATCATCATGGAATCCTCCATCAAACAAGCTGCCTATGAGATTTAGAGATCCTTAGAGTAACTAGAATATAAGTAAGAGTTTAAGTAGAGATTAGAAAGAGATTGTGAAAGATTAAGAGACTTGAGAGCTGTTTAGTGTCTAAGAGAGAATCATGGTGACTTAAGAGATGAGAGAGAGACTCAGAACTGTATGATCTTATTAATGAGTGAGGTTACATATTTATATAGTTCTAGACATTAGGGTTTTCGAAACACAAGAGTAGATAAGCATGTGAGGTCAAGGGAAGAGCCTTTGCTTTTGTTTGAACCGGCCAATGACTGGCCTCACACGTTCGGGCTTCTTCCTGATCCAGGTCCAAGATGCTCTTCCTTTCCAGCCCTTGCCAGCCTGTCCTAGCTGTCAAGCCGCGCCTCCCTTATCCACTCCAACGTCAGGATAAGCTTTTGGTCGAGTGTAACTTCACCTCGGTCCATAAGAGTTACTCGGTGAAGTTACCGTCCTAGTTTTACCTTGGTACGGTCAGTGTACGGATGGCCCGTCCGTACCATGCCTTAGTTTACTCTTCACTCCCTTTCCTTTCACTCCTTAGCTTTCTCATGTCCTTAACTCCTCCATGCCTTCACATATACCTCAACACATCTCAACACTGCCCCTACACGCCACAACAGAACGGTGTGGCTGAGAGGAAGAACAGACACTTGATGGAAGTGGCTCGGTCCCTAATGTTCCAAGCCAATGTACCCAAAAGATTTTGGAGTGATGATGTATCCACTGCTTGTTACCTAATCAACCGAATGCCTACAAAAGTGTTGAACGATCAAGCACCATTTGAAGTTCTGAACAAGCGCAAGCCATCCTTGGAATACATGAGAGTGTTTGGATGTTTATGCTATGTTCTAGTACCAGGAGAGTTGAGGAACAAGCTTGAAGCAAGAAGCAGAAAAGCAATGTTCATTGGTTACTCAACAACTCAAAAGGGATACAAGTGTTTGAGATTTTTATAAGGATTCACTCAAGGTGTGTGTGAGAAAGTGTTTAGGAGAGTTTATGTGAACAGATTTGAGACTTAGGAGTATGGGGAGAGATTTAGAGTATGAAAGAGACTAGGTAACAAGATTAAAGAGACTGAGAGACTTAGAAAATAGATTAGAGACTTAGTATCAAGAACAGACTTTCATAGAACATGAAGGAGAAGGGTTTCCCCCCTTACTTACTTAAGAGATTACAAAACGTCCATACATCAGTTTATATAAGCTTTCACAATCTGAACTCATAAACCTAAATCTGATGGCTCTAAAGCACTTTGGGAAATGAATGGCTTGGATGTATCTTTGGATCTGGTCAAGGCTGGCTGAATGGTGATTGGTTCTCCCTTGTTGGCGCCTGATTGCTTTACTTAAAGCTCCATGTATCTTCCCTCTCCTTTGGCCAGATACATGATCTCTTCTTTGCCTTTACTTTACAGCTCACGCCAGCTTGCACATTTGAATTTGAATAGGCTGTATGGATAAGAAACCTTATCCATAAACGGTCAAGAGAGCACAACACCTTCCTGGTTACTTCCTAAAGCATCTTGGACAGTATATGCCTTTAGGATCATTGCTCTCTTTCCCGTTTGTTCCCTAAGCCTTCTTCATGCCTTGCATCACAAGTCTTCATCAGCTGAGTGTACGGATTAGGGTTGCTTTTCTCACATTGCGCCCTATCTTTGCACAACTCCAAAACATCCCAAGACTTGATAGAAACTCTTTTGGATCGACCATGTCCTTACCGGGCCGTACCATCCGTACAGCCGGCCGTACATGGCCGTCCCTATCTTTGCACCATCAACCTTTCTCTCCTAAACTCATCCAAAGGCTACTCCACTTCTATCTGAACTCTTCTTAGCCATTGTCCAAACCTTGTATCAGCTTCTCATCACTTTCTGAAGCTTCATAGAACTCTTCTCAAGATCTTCAAGAGCTTGCCCTATTTATGCACGAGCTCCATTCTTCTCTTCAGTTCAACACTCCCCCTCAAGCTTGACTCTAGGAGATCCTAAGTCAAGCTTGGAACCCTGAAGAGTCTCCCTCATTAAAAACCTTACAAGGAAAACCCATTGGGACAAAACCTTGCAAGGGAAAAAGAGTAGTGCTCTCCAAAGCCTAGGGATTGGCCAGTGAGCTCTTGTGCCTTAGAACCAGTGTGGTTGGACACAAGAAGCTCTGGATCACGGCCTAATAGGTGCAGCAACACTTCACAGCTTTGCGCACACTTCACACTTCAGCTTCACCTCTTCATGGAACCGGTTTGAAGTCTCCCCCTCTCAACTGACTTCACAGCCATCTTAGAGAAGCTAGGACACGACCAGATCATCTTCAAAACACCAGTAAGGCTGATCAACACTTCAAACTATGCTTGCCCTCTTCATAGAACTGGTTTGGATCTCCCCCTCTCAACAGACTTCACAGCCACCTTAGAGAAGCTAGGAAATGACCAGGAACATCTTTAGTGAGACTCAAGCAATGGTACCTGATACATTATCCCAAAGGTGCATCAGTACTTATCAAGAAACATCACACAATCCATTCAAACATTTTAAGTATCATTTCTAGACTTTGATTTGAAATGATGAATGTATTGAATTGAATTGAGCTTAGAACACTTCCCTTTTGTTTTGGTGAGTTCCCACTCGGCCATTGCACCATCTCCATGGCATCATCAACTTCTTGGAAAGGCAGAATGGATTTATCAGCTTCTCCTCAATCACCTCTCTCATTGAAGCCGCATTGATGGAGAGCCTTCTTCCTCACTCGCCAAGACTGCTCTGAACAGCCTCTTGCCTAGACACGCCACTGACTTGGCCCGGTTGATGATCCTTTGTAGAAGCCTTTGCAAAGACTTGTTACTGACCATGGATCATATGCATTAAGACTCCCCCTTAAGCTTAGAACCGAGACTAGAAGGAGCTAAGCTTGTGATGATCCTATGCATCTCCATGGTCTAATAACTATCATCTTTCATGATAGCTTTCTTCTTGTGAGTTTACTCTCTTCCTTAACCAGGAACTAGGGTGTTTGAATCACCATAGAGAGTCTCACAAGACACACCTCTCATTGCATAATGACCCATGCTACACTTCCTGTAGACTAAGGACTAGATATGTCCAATGGTATTATGCAATAGCCATCTCTCATTGCATACTTAATCACACTACACTTCCTGTAGATTATGGACTAACATGTCCTAGTGATGATATGCAATGGCACAAGACCTTTGTCTTTACATTCTTGGTTGTTGGCGAGTTACATGTATCACATTCCTTGTGTACCTAACACCACCACAACTCAATGCAAGATCAGATCATCCCATTGGGATCAAACCAAGATTATCCATCCTGTTTGATCACCAATGCCACAATAATATATGATACTTGAAACAAGCTAGACAATCAAGACAATCAAGCAAAGACAATCAATTCAGTTTTTTTTTTTTTTTTTAATGCAACAATAGATGAATGCATTAGGTTACACACTAACCATATGAATGAACCAGATTCAATCCAAATGAACACAAGACTAGATGATACTTATGCAATCAAGGCAATAAGTGTGACTCAATTCATGCTTATGCTTACCAGTTTTATCACAGCCAATGATTCAAGTAGCTTAGACATACTTCTAAATGCTTATAAGACATCACTGATGGATTTAACTATAGCATAGCTGTTGAGAAGAGTTGAGTATACAAGTGTGAAGTACAAAGGGGTTAAGACTGAAGAGAGTATGTTAAGCATTGGTGTGATGAGAGAGGTTCACATTGGCCTGACCGTACAAGGCCGTACAAGGCCGTACGGTCCGTACACATTCAGACAAGTGAAACCTTGACCGCGGTTACAAGGAGTTACCCGAGTAACTTATGGGAAGAGAAGGGGCTTTGGCTGATGAATAAGACCGTTGGAGGATAAGAGAGGCGTGGCTTTACAGGCTGGCACAGCTGGAAAGGCAAGAGCATCTTTGTCCAAGATCCTAGATGCTCCAAGCATGTGGGAACGCTGATTGGCCGAGTTAAAGAGAGCTTATCCTAACCTTGTTGACTTCACATGCTTAGCTCTCCTTTATGATTTCGAAAACCCTACTGATCTCTCACTATATATTGCAACTCTTGTCATTAATAATAAAGATACAGTTCTGAGTTTCTCTTTCTCTTATCATACTCTCTCAATCATGATTCTACACTAAACTCTTCATAATCTCTCATAATCTACTCAAGTTCTATCTTAATCATTTCATTCTTAGATTCTCATATGGTATCAGAGCCAGGTTACTCATTTCCTGGTTTCTAAATCTCTAGAGTCTCCATCTTCATTCCTAAACCATCTCTACTCACGGTCACACTCATGGAAGACAAGAACAAGACTTTGACGGTTCCGGTTACGTTGAAAGGAGGTGGGAACTACTTGCTGTGGTCTCGCCTGGTGAAAGCTGCAGTTGGGAGCAAGGGTTTGTGGAGTCACATCTCAGATGGAACTCCAAAGCCAGTTTCTACGGAGGGAGAAGGCGGTCAAGAGCTGATGGTAGCGGACCAAGAGAAGTGGGATCAAGACGACTTGAAGGTGTTGACAGTTCTTCATGGGTCGCTTGAAGCTTCAATCTTGGAGGCCTACAGCTACTGTGAGACGCCAAAAGACCTGTGGGATACTCTTCAAAAGGTCTATGGGAACACATCCAATCTGAGCCGGGTGTTTGAGTTGAAGAGATCAATCAACACACTTGCGCAAGAAGAGGTTGAGTTCACAAAGCATTTGGGAAAGTTCAGAGCCTTATGGTCTGAACTAGAAATGCTGAGACCCAACACCACTGATCATGACACTCTTATGGAGAGGAGGGCTCAAGATCAAGTGTTTGGGCTGTTGCTGACATTGAACCCTATCTTTAACGATCTGATCAAACACATACTGAGGTCTCCAAAGCTACCATCACTTGAAGATGTGTGCGCTCAGATACAGAAAGAAGAAGGGTCAGTGGGGCTGTTTGGAGGAAAGGGGGAGCTCACCTTAGCTAACCATGCGGATGGAGCTCAAGCAAACAAAGCGGCATACAAGAGTGAGGAGAGGAAGTTTGGGGGCAACTGTGATCATTGCAAGAAGCTAGGTCACAAAAGGAGCCAGTGCTGGATCCTACATCCTCATCTCAAGCCAGCTAAGTTCATGAAAGATAGAGAGGCAAGGGCGCACCTATCTAATGAAGGAGGAGAAGCTAGCTCATCCGGGGCTGGCTCAGCAATGCGTGAGGGTGAGGGGAGAGCCTTAACTACTCAGCACACACCCTTGAGGAGCACTGAAGGCGAGTTGATCCGGAGATCAGACATAGACGCCCTCATCAAAGCTCTCAAGGAGAATGGTAACTGTATTGGAAATAACCCTTGTTACTCTCTTGCTGCATCATACCTAGATAGGACTTGTGCTCATCTCAGTAGTGATCCTGAATTCAAGTTAAGTGGTGCATCTAGATTAGATAACCTGAGACAACCTAGTACCTTTGCTGCGCATAATGTAATAAAACCACTGATTGTAGATTCAGGTGCTTCCCATCACATGATTAGTGATAATAGCTTGATTAAAGACATAGAACCTGCTCAGGGTCATGTAATGATTGCTAATGGTGATAGGATTGCAATAACAGGAATAGGAAATCTAAAACTGTTTAATAAAGAGTCTAGAGCTCTTTATATGCCTGAATTCACATCAAACTTGTTATCTGTTAAGAAATGCACTACTGATTTACATTGCAATGTTATATTCAGTCCTAATGATGTGAAGTTTCAGGATATTGAGACAAGTAAGATGATTGGCAAAGGAGTGACAAAGGGAGAACTCTATATGCTAGAAGACTTAGCTCCTATTTCCAGTTCAATTTGCTCGTTTAGTTCTAGTTCAAGTATCAATAATGATGCATTATGGCATGCTAGATTAGGTCATCCACATGTTAGAGCCTTAAGCTTAATGTTACCAGGTGTCATGTTTAAAAATAATGATTGTGAGGCATGTATTTTGGGAAAACATTGTAAGACTGTCTTTAAGAAATCAAGTACTATCTATGAGAAGTGTTTTGACCTTGTACATTCTGATGTATGGACTGCTCCTTGCTTATCTAGAGAAAACTATAAGTACTTTGTCACATTCATTGATGAAAAATCGAAATACACCTGGATAACACTTATAAAGACTAAGGATAGAGTTCTTGAAGCATTTAAGAATTTTCAGACTTATGTAACTAACCAGTACAATGCTAAGCTTAAGATTTTCAGATCAGATAATGGTGGAGAATACACAAGTCATGCCTTCAAGCAACATCTGGCTCTACATGGGATTCTACATCAAACAAGCTGTCCTTATACTCCACAACAGAATGGGGTTGCGGAGAGAAAGAATAGACACCTAATGGAAGTAGCTAGATCCATGATGTTCCAAACCAATGCACCTAAGAGATTTTGGAGTGATGCTGTACAAGCTGCGTGCTATTTGATCAACCGGGTGCCTACAAGAATCTTGGAAGATCAGTCACCGTTTGAAGTATTGAACAAGACCAAGCCATCTCTAAGTCATCTTAAAGTGTTTGGGTGTTTGTGTTATGTACTTGTCCCCGGGGAGATGAGAAACAAGTTGGAACCGAGGAGTACTAAAGCAATGTTTGTGGGATACTCAACTACTCAAAAGGGGTATAAATGCTTTGATCCAGAATCAAGAAGAGTTCTGGTATCAAGAAATGTCAAGTTCATTGAAACAAGAGGATACTATGAACAAAGGAGCTGGGAAGATCTGAAGGATCTAGCTCAAACATCTGATAAGGCTACAAGCCTTAGGATGATCTTAGAGGGTCTTGGGATTAATCTAACCCAGGATCCAAAGGTGCAAGAGACGCCTACTAGGAATGAAGCTGAAGACACATCCCACATTGATCATGAGGGGGAAGACAAGTCTGAGGCGGTACATGAAGAAGGAAGAGACTCAGCTAGTCATGATCAAAGTGGGATCAATGATGAAGAGTCAAGTGAAGTAAGGGATCAAAGTGGAGGTACACCACTTGTACCTGAAGAAGAGGAAGAAGAAATGCAACCAGAAGTGGAGAACATGACTAGTGCTCCAGTTGTGGAGAGTGTGCCTGCGCCGGTGAGGAGGAGTACAAGAGTAAGGAAAGATCCATCTAACTGGACAAACACCAGAGTCTACTACAATGCACAAGCAGTAGCTCATCCAAGTCAGGCAGTGTGCTCTTTTGCCGAGTTTCCAAGGGATCATTGTGCATTCATAACAAGTCTGGATGAGAGCTACATACCAAGAACGTATGAGGAGGCTATAAAGGATGAAGACTGGAGGAACTCAGTTGCGGATGAGTCTGATGCTATGATCAAGAATGGGACTTGGTATGAGAGTGAGCTGCCTAAAGGGAAGAGAGCAGTGTCATGTAAATGGATATTTACAATCAAGTATAGACCAGATGGGACAGTTGATAGGAAGAAGACCAGGCTTGTGGCTAGAGGGTTTACACAGACATATGGAGAGGACTACATAGACACATTTGCTCCAGTGGCTAAGCTTCACACCATCCGAATCATCTTATCAATTGCTACCAACCTTGAATGGGGATTGTGGCAAATGGATGTGAAGAATGCATTTCTACAAGGGGAACTTGAAGATGAAGTGTATATGCAGCCTCCTCCGGGTCTTGAGAGTCTTGTGAAGCCAGGGAATGTCCTAAGGTTGAAGAAGGCTATCTATGGATTGAAGCAATCACCTAGAGCCTGGTATCACAAGCTGAGTACTACACTGAATGGAAAAGGCTTCAGGAAGTCTGAACTAGACCATACTTTGTTTACTCTAAACACAACCTCAGGTATCATCTGTCTATTGGTCTATGTTGATGACATTATCATTACTGGTAGTGATAAGGTTGGAATACAAGAAACCAAAGACTATCTCAAATCTGTGTTTGAAATAAAAGATCTTGGAGAGATGAAATACTTTCTTGGGATTGAGATTTGTAGATCCAAGGAAGGATTATTCATGTCCCAAAGAAAATATACACTTGATCTTTTGAAAGATGCAGGTAAACTCGGAGGACAAACCGCGAAGATGCCAATGGAAGATGGGTACAAAGTACCAAGAGAGGGGGAGCTTGAAGACAGCAAGCTGTTCCATGACCCTAAGCTTTATAGGAAGCTAGTGGGTAAGCTAATCTACCTAACAATCACACGACCTGATATCTGCTTTGCTGTGAATCAGGTGAGTCAACACATGCAAGCTCCAAAGGATCACCATTGGAGAATGGTAGATAGAGTTCTAAGCTACCTCAACGGATCACCAAGCCAAGGAGTCTGGATGGGATGCAATGGGAGTACAGAAGTAGTTGGCTACTGTGATGCAGATTGGGCTGGAGATAGAGCAGACAGAAGATCTACAACAGGTTACTGCACCTTCATTGGAGGGAACCTTGTGACTTGGAAGAGCAAGAAGCAGAAGGTGGTCTCTTGTTCTAGTGCGGAGGCAGAGTATAGAGCAATGCTGAAGCTCACTAATGAGTTGGTATGGATCAAGGGGATCTTGAAGCACATTGAGATTGAGCAAGTGGCGCCAATGACAATGCATTGTGATAACCAAGCAGCAATCCACATTGCCTCCAACTCAGTCTTCCATGAGAGAACCAAGCACATTGAAGTGGATTGTCACAAGGTGAGGCAGATGATAGTCTTGGGAGTGATTCTGCCATGCTACACAAGGAGTGAAGATCAACTGGCTGATGTATTCACAAAAGCGGCAAGAATGAAGACAATGGAGTCCATCTACATCAGGTTGGGACTCGTTGATCTTTCACCAAGGAGCTGAGCCCCTTACTATGAGGTCTTTACTCTTTTTCCCTCATCAAAGTTTTGTCCCAATGGGTTTTCTTTGGTGAGGTTTTTAATGAGGAAGATCTCATAGTGTCCAAGCTTAGACTTCACAAAGCTAAGCTTGAGGGGGAGTGTTGAGAAGAGTTGAGTATACAAGTGTGAAGTACAAAGGGGTTAAGACTGAAGAGAGTATGTTAAGCATTGGTGTGATGGGAGAGGCTCACATTGGCCTGACCGTACAAGGCCGTACGGTCCGTACACATTCAGACAAGTGAAACCTTGACCGCGGTTACAAGGAGTTACCCGAGTAACTTATGGGAAGAGAAGGGGCTTTGGCTGATGAATAAGACCGTTGGAGGATAAGAGAGGCGCGGCTTTACAGGCTGGCACAGCTGGAAAGGCAAGAGCATCTTTGTCCAAGATCCTAGATGCTCCAAGCATGTGGGAACGCTGATTGGCCGAGTTAAAGAGAGCTTATCCTAACCTTGTTGACTTCACATGCTTAGCTCTCCTTTATGCTTTCGAAAACCCTACTGATCTCTCACTATATATTGCACCTCTTGTCATTAATAATAAAGATACAGTTCTGAGTTTCTCTTTCTCTTCTCATACTCTCTCAATCATGATTCTACACTAAACTCTTCATAATCTCTCATAATCTACTCAAGTTCTATCTTAATCATTTCATTCTTAGATTCTCATAATAGCAACACTCAGAACTGGACTGAGTCAAGACAAGTAGATTTCAATCTCTAACAATGACAATACAAGTTCTAGACACTACATTGACATCCTAGGTTATTATGATTATTAAGTTCTCTAAATGCAATGCAAGCTTACATCAGTACATTTGAAATTTAGGCTCATTTTTAAATGCATTACTACATGAATGCACAATCTTAAATCATTAGCTATATGAATGCAACAGGTTCAATCCATGATTAATATTAAAGCTATGCACAACAGTTTCAATCAGAACCAATGATGCAAGCAACTTAGACAATTTCTAATTGATGCAAGACTTTCATTGATGGATTAAACATAGGCAATAGCATCAGATAACACTAGGATTGAACTTAGACAGTATGAGATATGCTTATGTATGCAAAATAACTTATCAATCATGATGCAAGTAGCAGAGACATTCTACTCAATTCTACAACACATTCATGATGATTCAAGTTTATGACCACACCCAAGACAATGCAATAAACAGACCGTGAGATTCTGGGACTCTAGACATCACTTACTATCAATAAGACAATGCAGCAGCAAAACAATTTCAGTGCAATTAGCCTAGACATTCTACTAGAAGCTATAAACTCTTAATGGAATTAGGGAAAGCACATAGTATAATCAGGAGATAAACCTATCAAGACATATGAAGATAGATGAGATTAGGTTTACTCCCTTGGTTAAGATGAGAAGGAGTGGTTCTCAAAGTTACCACTTGAATCCTTACTTCTTCTTCTTCTCTTATTGCAATCACCCTTCTGAATTCACCACCATGATGGAATGCTTGTGGATGCTTCAGCTACTTCTTCAATCACCTCACAATAGAAGCCGCCTTGATAGAGTAGCCTTCTTCTTCACACAGCCAAGAGTGCTCTGTCTTAGTTTGAGCACCCTCTTGAATAGGCACGCCACTGCCTAGACCCGGTTGGCTTCTTCTTCTGGTACTTGCAATGTTAAGAAGAAGAACACCAGTGAGTTTGGGTGTTTGTGTTATGTACTTGTCCCCGGGGAGATGAGAAACAAGTTGGAACCGAGGAGTACTAAAGCAATGTTTGTGGGATACTCAACTACTCAAAAGGGGTATAAATGCTTTGATCCAGAATCAAGAAGAGTTCTGGTATCAAGAGATGTCAAGTTCATTGAAACAAGAGGATACTATGAAGAAAGGAGCTGGGAAGATCTGAAGGATCTAGCTCAAACATCTGATAAGGCTACAAGCCTTAGGATGATCTTAGAGGGTCTTTGGATTAATCTAACCCAAGATCCAAAGGCGCAAGAGACGCCTACTAGGAATGAAGCTGAAGACACATCCCACATTGATCATGAGGGGGAAGACAAGTCTGAGGCGGTACATGAAGAAGGAAGAGACTCAACTAGTCATGATCAAAGTGGGATCAATGATGAAGAGTCAAGTGAAGTAAGGGATCAAAGTGGAGGTACACCACTTGTACCTGAAGAAGAGGAAGAAGAAATGCAACCAGAAGTGGAGAACATGACTAGTGCTCCAGTTGTGGAGAGTGTGCCTGCGCCGGTGAGGAGGAGTACAAGAGTAAGGAAAGATCCATCTAACTGGGCAAACACCAGAGTCTACTACAATGCACAAGCAGTAGCTCATCCAAGTCATGCAGTGTGCTCTTTTGCCGAGTTTCCAAGGGATCATTGTGCATTCATAACAAGTCTGGATGAGAGCTACATACCAAGAACGTATGAGGAGGCTATAAAGGATGAAGACTGGAGGAACTCAGTTGCGGATGAGTCTGATGCTATGATCAAGAATGGGACTTGGTATGAGAGTGAGCTGCCTAAAGGAAAGAGAGCAGTGTCATGTAAATGGATATTTACAATCAAGTATAGACCATATGGGACAGTTGATAGGAAGAAGACCAGGCTTGTGGCTAGAGGGTTTACACAGACATATGGAGAGGACTACATAGACACATTTGCTCCAGTGGCTAAGCTTCACACCATCCGAATCATCTTATCAATTGCTACCAACCTTGAATGGGGATTGTGGCAAATGGATGTGAAGAATGCATTTCTACAAGGGGAACTTGAAGATGAAGTGTATATGCAGCCTCCTCCGGGTCTTGAGAGTCTTGTGAAGCCATGGAATGTCCTAAGGTTGAAGAAGGCTATCTATGGATTGAAGCAATCACCTAGAGCCTGGTATCACAAGCTGAGTACTACACTGAATGGAAAAAGCTTCAGGAAGTCTGAACTAGACCATACTTTGTTTACTCTAAACACAACCTCAGGTATCATCTGTCTATTGGTCTATGTTGATGACATTATCATTACTGGTAGTGATAAGGTTGGAATACAAGAAACCAAAGACTATCTCAAATCTGTGTTTGAAATAAAAGATCTTGGAGAGATGAAATACTTTCTTGGGATTGAGATTTGTAGATCCAAGGAAGGATTATTCATGTCCCAAAGAAAATATACACTTGATCTTTTGAAAGATGCAGGTAAACTCGGAGGACAAACCGCGAAGATGCCAATGGAAGATGGGTACAAAGTACCAAGAGAGGGGGAGCTTGAAGACAGCAAGCTGTTCCATGACCCTAAGCTTTATAGGAAGCTAGTGGGTAAGCTAATCTACCTAACAATCACACGACCTGATATCTGCTTTGCTGTGAATCAGGTGAGTCAACACATGCAAGCTCCAAAGGATCACCATTGGAGAATGGTAGATAGAGTTCTAAGCTACCTCAACGGATCACCAAGCCAAGGAGTCTGGATGGGATGCAATGGGAGTACATAAGTAGTTGGCTACTGTGATGCAGATTGGGCTGGAGATAGAGCAGACAGAAGATCTACAACAGGTTACTGCACCTTCATTGGAGGGAACCTTGTGACTTGGAAGAGCAAGAAGCAGAAGGTGGTCTCTTGTTCTAGTGCAGAGGCAGAGTGTAGAGCAATGCTGAAGCTCACTAATGAGTTGGTATGGATCAAGGGGATCTTGAAGCACATTGAGATTGAGCAAGTGGCGCCAATGACAATGCACTGTGATAACCAAGCAGCAATCCACATTGCCTCCAACTCAGTCTTCCATGAGAGAACCAAGCACATTGAAGTGGATTGTCACAAGGTGAGGCAGATGATAGTCTTGGGAGTGATTCTGCCATGCTACACAAGGAGTGAAGATCAACTGGCTGATGTATTCACAAAAGCGGCAAGAATGAAGACAATGGAGTCCATCTACATCAGGTTGGGACTCGTTGATCTTTCACCAAGGAGCTGAGCCCCTTACTATGAGGTCTTTACTCTTTTTCCCTCATCAAAGTTTTGTCCCAATGGGTTTTCTTTGGTGAGGTTTTTAATGAGGAAGATCTCATAGTGTCCAAGCTTAGACTTCACAAAGCTAAGCTTGAGGGGGAGTGTTGAGAAGAGTTGAGTATACAAGTGTGAAGTACAAAGGGGTTAAGACTGAAGAGAGTATGTTAAGCATTGGTGTGATGGGAGAGGCTCACATTGGCCTGACCGTACAAGGCCGTACAAGGCCGTACGGTCCGTACACATTCAGACAAGTGAAACCTTGACCGCGGTTACAAGGAGTTACCCGAGTAACTTATGGGAAGAGAAGGGGCTTTGGCTGATGAATAAGACCGTTGGAGGATAAGAGAGGCGCGGCTTTACAGGCTGGCACAGCTGGAAAGGCAAGAGCATCTTTGTCCAAGATCCTAGATGCTCCAAGCATGTGGGAACGCTGATTGGCCGAGTTAAAGAGAGCTTATCCTAACCTTGTTGACTTCACATGCTTAGCTCTCCTTTATGATTTCGAAAACCCTACTGATCTCTCACTATATATTGCACCTCTTGTCATTAATAATAAAGATACAGTTCTGAGTTTCTCTTTCTCTTCTCATACTCTCTCAATCATGATTCTACACTAAACTCTTCATAATCTCTCATAATCTACTCAAGTTCTATCTTAATCATTTCATTCTTAGATTCTCATAATAGCAACACTCAGAACTGGACTGAGTCAAGACAAGTAGATTTCAATCTCTAACAATGACAATACAAGTTCTAGACACTACATTGACATCCTAGGTTATTATGATTATTAAGTTCTCTAAATGCAATGCAAGCTTACATCAGTACATTTGAAATTTAGGCTCATTTTTAAATGCATTACTACATGAATGCACAATCTTAAATCATTAGCTATATGAATGCAACAGGTTCAATCCATGATTAATATTAAAGCTATGCACAACAGTTTCAATCAGAACCAATGATGCAAGCAACTTAGACAATTTCTAATTGATGCAAGACTTTCATTGATGGATTAAACATAGGCAATAGCATCAGATAACACTAGGATTGAACTTAGACAGTATGAGATATGCTTATGTATGCAAAATAACTTATCAATCATGATGCAAGTAGCAGAGACATTCTACTCAATTCTACAACACATTCATGATGATTCAAGTTTATGACCACACCCAAGACAATGCAATAAACAGACCGTGAGATTCTGGGACTCTAGACATCACTTACTATCAATAAGACAATGCAGCAGCAAAACAATTTCAGTGCAATTAGCCTAGACATTCTACTAGAAGCTATAAACTCTTAATGGAATTAGGGAAAGCACATAGTATAATCAGGAGATAAACCTATCAAGACATATGAAGATAGATGAGATTAGGTTTACTCCCTTGGTTAAGATGAGAAGGAGTGGTTCTCAAAGTTACCACTTGAATCCTTACTTCTTCTTCTTCTCTTATTGCAATCACCCTTCTGAATTCACCACCATGATGGAATGCTTGTGGATGCTTCAGCTACTTCTTCAATCACCTCACAATAGAAGCCGCCTTGATAGAGTAGCCTTCTTCTTCACACAGCCAAGAGTGCTCTGTCTTAGTTTGAGCACCCTCTTGAATAGGCACGCCACTGCCTAGACCCGGTTGGCTTCTTCTTCTGGTACTTGCAATGTTAAGAAGAAGAACACCAGTGAGTTTGGGTGTTTGTGTTATGTACTTGTCCCCGGGGAGATGAGAAACAAGTTGGAACCGAGGAGTACTAAAGCAATGTTTGTGGGATACTCAACTACTCAAAAGGGGTATAAATGCTTTGATCCAGAATCAAGAAGAGTTCTGGTATCAAGAGATGTCAAGTTCATTGAAACAAGAGGATACTATGAAGAAAGGAGCTGGGAAGATCTGAAGGATCTAGCTCAAACATCTGATAAGGCTACAAGCCTTAGGATGATCTTAGAGGGTCTTTGGATTAATCTAACCCAAGATCCAAAGGCGCAAGAGACGCCTACTAGGAATGAAGCTGAAGACACATCCCACATTGATCATGAGGGGGAAGACAAGTCTGAGGCGGTACATGAAGAAGGAAGAGACTCAACTAGTCATGATCAAAGTGGGATCAATGATGAAGAGTCAAGTGAAGTAAGGGATCAAAGTGGAGGTACACCACTTGTACCTGAAGAAGAGGAAGAAGAAATGCAACCAGAAGTGGAGAACATGACTAGTGCTCCAGTTGTGGAGAGTGTGCCTGCGCCGGTGAGGAGGAGTACAAGAGTAAGGAAAGATCCATCTAACTGGGCAAACACCAGAGTCTACTACAATGCACAAGCAGTAGCTCATCCAAGTCATGCAGTGTGCTCTTTTGCCGAGTTTCCAAGGGATCATTGTGCATTCATAACAAGTCTGGATGAGAGCTACATACCAAGAACGTATGAGGAGGCTATAAAGGATGAAGACTGGAGGAACTCAGTTGCGGATGAGTCTGATGCTATGATCAAGAATGGGACTTGGTATGAGAGTGAGCTGCCTAAAGGAAAGAGAGCAGTGTCATGTAAATGGATATTTACAATCAAGTATAGACCATATGGGACAGTTGATAGGAAGAAGACCAGGCTTGTGGCTAGAGGGTTTACACAGACATATGGAGAGGACTACATAGACACATTTGCTCCAGTGGCTAAGCTTCACACCATCCGAATCATCTTATCAATTGCTACCAACCTTGAATGGGGATTGTGGCAAATGGATGTGAAGAATGCATTTCTACAAGGGGAACTTGAAGATGAAGTGTATATGCAGCCTCCTCCGGGTCTTGAGAGTCTTGTGAAGCCATGGAATGTCCTAAGGTTGAAGAAGGCTATCTATGGATTGAAGCAATCACCTAGAGCCTGGTATCACAAGCTGAGTACTACACTGAATGGAAAAGGCTTCAGGAAGTCTGAACTAGACCATACTTTGTTTACTCTAAACACAACCTCAGGTATCATCTGTCTATTGGTCTATGTTGATGACATTATCATTACTGGTAGTGATAAGGTTGGAATACAAGAAACCAAAGACTATCTCAAATCTGTGTTTGAAATAAAAGATCTTGGAGAGATGAAATACTTTCTTGGGATTGAGATTTGTAGATCCAAGGAAGGATTATTCATGTCCCAAAGAAAATATACACTTGATCTTTTGAAAGATGCAGGTAAACTCGGAGGACAAACCGCGAAGATGCCAATGGAAGATGGGTACAAAGTACCAAGAGAGGGGGAGCTTGAAGACATCAAGCTGTTCCATGACCCTAAGCTTTATAGGAAGCTAGTGGGTAAGCTAATCTACCTAACAATCACACGACCTGATATCTGCTTTGCTGTGAATCAGGTGAGTCAACACATGCAAGCTCCAAAGGATCACCATTGGAGAATGGTAGATAGAGTTCTAAGCTACCTCAACGGATCACCAAGCCAAGGAGTCTGGATGGGATGCAATGGGAGTACATAAGTAGTTGGCTACTGTGATGCAGATTGGGCTGGAGATAGAGCAGACAGAAGATCTACAACAGGTTACTGCACCTTCATTGGAGGGAACCTTGTGACTTGGAAGAGCAAGAAGCAGAAGGTGGTCTCTTGTTCTAGTGCAGAGGCAGAGTATAGAGCAATGCTGAAGCTCACTAATGAGTTGGTATGGATCAAGGGGATCTTGAAGCACATTGAGATTGAGCAAGTGGCGCCAATGACAATGCACTGTGATAACCAAGCAGCAATCCACATTGCCTCCAACTCAGTCTTCCATGAGAGAACCAAGCACATTGAAGTGGATTGTCACAAGGTGAGGCAGATGATAGTCTTGGGAGTGATTCTGCCATGCTACACAAGGAGTGAAGATCAACTGGCTGATGTATTCACAAAAGCGGCAAGAATGAAGACAATGGAGTCCATCTACATCAGGTTGGGACTCGTTGATCTTTCACCAAGGAGCTGAGCCCCTTACTATGAGGTCTTTACTCTTTTTCCCTCATCAAAGTTTTGTCCCAATGGGTTTTCTTTGGTGAGGTTTTTAATGAGGAAGATCTCATAGTGTCCAAGCTTAGACTTCACAAAGCTAAGCTTGAGGGGGAGTGTTGAGAAGAGTTGAGTATACAAGTGTGAAGTACAAAGGGGTTAAGACTGAAGAGAGTATGTTAAGCATTGGTGTGATGGGAGAGGTTCACATTGGCCTGACCGTACAAGGCCGTACAAGGCCGTACGGTCCGTACACATTCAGACAAGTGAAACCTTGACCGCGGTTACAAGGAGTTACCCGAGTAACTTATGGGAAGAGAAGGGGCTTTGGCTGATGAATAAGACCGTTGGAGGATAAGAGAGGCGCGGCTTTACAGGCTGGCACAGCTGGAAAGGCAAGAGCATCTTTGTCCAAGATCCTAGATGCTCCAAGCATGTGGGAACGCTGATTGGCCGAGTTAAAGAGAGCTTATCCTAACCTTGTTGACTTCACATGCTTAGCTCTCCTTTATGATTTCGAAAACCCTACTGATCTCTCACTATATATTGCACCTCTTGTCATTAATAATAAAGATACAGTTCTGAGTTTCTCTTTCTCTTCTCATACTCTCTCAATCATGATTCTACACTAAACTCTTCATAATCTCTCATAATCTACTCAAGTTCTATCTTAATCATTTCATTCTTAGATTCTCATAATAGCAACACTCCGAACTGGACTGAGTCAAGACAAGTAGATTTCAATCTCTAACAATGACAATACAAGTTCTAGACACTACATTGACATCCTAGGTTATTATGATTATTAAGTTCTCTAAATGCAATGCAAGCTTACATCAGTACATTTGAAATTTAGGCTCATTTTTAAATGCATTACTACATGAATGCACAATCTTAAATCATTAGCTATATGAATGCAACAGGTTCAATCCATGATTAATATTAAAGCTATGCACAACAGTTTCAATCAGAACCAATGATGCAAGCAACTTAGACAATTTCTAATTGATGCAAGACTTTCATTGATGGATTAAACATAGGCAATAGCATCAGATAACACTAGGATTGAACTTAGACAGTATGAGATATGCTTATGTATGCAAATAACTTATCAATCATGATGCAAGTAGCAGAGACATTCTACTCAATTCTACAACACATTCATGATGATTCAAGTTTATGACCACACCCAAGACAATGCAATAAACAGACCGTGAGATTCTGGGACTCTAGACATCACTTACTATCAATAAGACAATGCAGCAGCAAAACAATTTCAGTGCAATTAGCCTAGACATTCTACTAGAAGCTATAAACTCTTAATGGAATTAGGGAAAGCACATAGTATAATCAGGAGATAAACCTATCAAGACATATGAAGATAGATGAGATTAGGTTTACTCCCTTGGTTAAGATGATAAGGAGTGGTTCTCAAAGTTACCACTTGAATCCTTACTTCTTCTTCTTCTCTTATTGCAATCACCCTTCTGAATTCACCACCATGATGGAATGCTTGTGGATGCTTCAGCTACTTCTTCAATCACCTCATAATAGAAGCCGCCTTGATAGAGTAGCCTTCTTCTTCACACAGCCAAGAGTGCTCTGTCTTAGTTTGAGCACCCTCTTGAATAGGCACGCCATTGCCTAGACCCGGTTGGCTTCTTCTTCTGGTACTTGCAATGTTAAGAAGAAGAACACCAGTGAGTTTTACAACCATTTGTGCTTCTCCCTTCTTGTAACACCTCTCCATTGTACACACAATGGGCATCATTCTTTCTCTTTCAACTCGGATTTGATGATGAACTAGGAACACCTTTTGTGAACCTGAAACATCACTCAAACTCTAGCAAAGATAAGACACATTTGCATTGGGATCAATCCTTGACTTCATCAAGTTTGATCACCAATGTCTCAAGCTTTATAGCATTAGATAGAATCAAGACAATGTCAAGTTCTTATCTATGCAAGCAACCATTCTCTAAATACTAAGCAAGACCTTATCAGATTCAAGTCAAAGTATTTAGGCACTTTTAAACACTCCTTAATATGCAACTTAGACTATAATCTAAATGCAACAATACAAGGCAGTATGCATTAATCTTAAACAGTTTCTAACTCATAACAGCAAGCATGATAATATAATCTATCATCTTAACAAGACAATTTAATTTAGAACTGACATTAAGCATTTAACCATTTTCAATCTTATTAATGTCAAACCTTGATTAATAACTTATCAAGTTTGATTCCTACTATCACAAGCAATGCAACAGATAGACACAAGGCATTATCAAGTTCTATTCTTTGCAAGCTAACTCTCTAAGTACAAGCAGGATCCTAACAGATTCAAGACAAGTTACTTAGGCACTCTTAAGAGCTTCTTTACTCAGCACTTAGACATGAATCTAATGCTTCAATGTCAGACAGCCAGCGGATTCATTTCATGAAAAACAATCAGGTTTAGACGTCTACTAACTTCCTGACATGCATCATTATATCCGGGACTACACAGTTCTCAGCATTACTTCAATCAATTTCAGTTCATGAGCACATGATTCAAACAATAAGTTTTAATATCTTAGCAAACTCATGACTGAACTAGAGCAATCACTTTATTCTTCAAAACACTAAACAAGCCTTTAAAGCATCCTGGGATATACACAGCATATCAATCACCACACCACCTCAACATTTCTATACTCAAGCCTTTTAATAAAGAGGGAAAGAGATCCAGCTTACAGCCAAGGAACTTTTACTAGTTCCTTGAATCTCCATGGTTCATGGCCAGATGTTGAGCTCTTGGTGTCGTATAACACCCCTTCTTCTTTCATGAACCATCCTCTTGAACCCACCATGGCTGAGACACCTCCTTTCCTCCCTGTCAAGTCGCCAAAACCAGTCCCAAGTAGAAAGCTGTCACCTTTCTTCTTGAACCACCACTAAGACTCAAGGATCTAGCTCTTGAAGAGTGTTGTCAAACCACTTCAAGGCTTTGTTCTTCAGGGTCTCCTTTCTTCAGGTCGAGCTTGATAGGTCAGGATAGAGCACATACAGCTTCTCAAGCACCTCGGATGTGTTTATCTTCCTCCTGAAGATGAACAAACGTTGGCTGGACCAAAGAGCTTCTTCTTTGCTTCAAACAGCCATGGAAGTGGGCTTGAGCTTTGCGGAAGTTAGATACCAGGTTCTGATGAACCTGGCTCTGATACCATGAGATTTTTATAAGGATTCACTCAAGGTGTGTGTGAGAAAGTGTTTAGGAGAGTTTATGTGAACAGATTTGAGACTTAGGAGTATGGGGAGAGATTTAGAGTATGAAAGAGACTAGGTAACAAGATTAAAGAGACTGAGAGACTTAGAGAATAGATTAGAGACTTAGTATCAAGAACAGACTTTCATAGAACATGAAGGAGAAGGGTTTCCCCCCTTACTCACTTAAGAGATTACAAAACGTCCATACATCAGTTTATATAAGCTTTCACAATCTGAAACTCATAAACCTAAATCTGATGGCTCTAAAGCACTTTGGGAAATGAATGGCTTGGATGTATCTTTGGAACTGGTCAAGGCTGGCTGAATGGTGATTGGTTCTCCCTTGCTGGCGCCTGATTGCTTTACTTAAAGCTCCATGTATCTTCCCTCTCCTTTGGCCAGATACATGATCTCTTCTTTGCCTTTACTTTACAGCTCACGCCTGCTTGCACATTTGAATTTGAATAGGCTGTATGGATAAGAAACCTTATCCATAAACGGTCAAGAGAGCACAACACCTTCCTGGTTACTTCCTAAAGCATCTCGGATAGTCTATGCCTTTAGGATCATTGCTCTCTTTTCCGTTTGTTCCCTAAGCCTTCTTCATGCCTTGCATCACAAGTCTTCATCAGCTGAGTGTACAGATTAGGGTTGCTTTTCTCACATTGCGCCCTATCTTTCCACAACTCCAAAACATCCCAAGACTTGATAGAAACTCTTTTGGATCGACCATGTCCTTACCGGGCCGTACCATCCGTACAGCCGGCCGTACATGGCCGTCCCTATCTTTGCACCATCAACCTTTCTCTCCTAAACTCATCCAAAGGCTACTCCACTTCTATCTGAACTCTTCTTAGCCATTGTCCCAACCTTGTATCAGCTTCTCATCACTTTCTGCAGCTTTATAGAACTCTTCTCAAGATCTTCAAGAGCTTGCCCTATTTATGCACAAGCTCCATTCTTCTCTTCAGTTCAACAGTGTTATGATCCAGAAGCTAGAAGGGTACTTGTATCTAGAGATGTGAAGTTTATTGAAGAAAGAGGGTACTATGAAGAGAAGAATCAAGAAGAGTTGAGGGACCTCACATCAGATAAGGCTGGAGTCTTAAGGATTATTTTGGAAGGTCTCGGTATCAAGATGAACCAGGATCAGTCCACAAGAAGTGGAAGACAAGAAGAGAGCTCCACTGAACCAAGTAGAGCTACTCAAACACCTCACCTTGATCATGAGGGGGGAAGTGAACCTGAAACTCAAGAAAATGGCCAAGAAGGAGTCAGCTTGAGTGAAGAAGGAGAAGAGTTCAACTCAGGTTCTCATCATCAAGGTGAGCAAGACCAAGGAGATGAAGAACATCAGAGTGAAGCACAAGAACCGCATACACAAGCTGAGCCGGTTCAAGAGCAAGAACAACCAGTATTAAGGAGAAGCACAAGGCTGAGAAAGGATCCTTCCTCTTGGGTAAACACGCGAGTGTACTACAATGCCCAAGCTGTGGAGATCCTTCTCAAGTTGTGTGTTCCTTTGCTCAATACCCTGAAGAACATTGTGCCTTCAGGGTTAACTTGGATGAGAACTACATTCCAAGAAGCTATGAAGAAGCAATCATGGATAAAGAATGGAAGGAGTCAGTTGGAGCTGAGGCAGGAGCTATGATCAAGAATGATACTAAACACTTTTGTGTTTGTAGTGTGTTTAATAATTAATCTGAGTGATTTGTATAATGTTTAGGAGATTAAGAGTTCTAGAGAGAATAAGAACAAGAGAGAGAGACTCAAAACTCCATTAGATTAATTATGAGAGAGTTTACATCAGATATATACAAAAGGAAGAAGCATTTTCGAAATCAATCTAAGGGGATAAGATAAGCATGTGTAGTCAAAGGCCAGGCTGTAAATCCCATGGCTGAGATTGCTCACATGCTTCTAATAGTGCTAAAGCACTCTTCTCCTTTCCAGCCAGTGACAGCCTGTCCAAGTCTCCTCTCTTATCCCTTCCCATACTCAGATCAAGTGTAGACAACCTAAGGTAACTTCTCCTTGCCATCCGAGTTACCCTGGTTACTATGGTAATTTCTTTAGTTACCACAGTAACTTTATAACAATAAAGTTACTGTGGTAACTCTCCAAAGTTACTGTCTGCTCCAAATCTCTTCCTCTCTCAATATATCAAATCTTTATTCTCTCATCTCAACACTCCCCCTCAAGCTTGACCATGTGGAACAAGTCAAGCTTGGAAACCATGAAGACCTCCCTCATTAAAAACCTCACCAAAGAAAACCCATTGGGATAAAACTTTGATGAGGGAAAAAGAGTGGAGACTCCATGGTTAAGGGGCTCAGCTCCTGGGAGTAAGATCAATGAGTCCAAGCCTTGATAGTATGGACTCCATTGTCTTCAATCTCGCTGCCTTGGTAAACACATCTGCAAGCTGATCTTCACTTCTTGTAAAACATGGCAAAATCACTCCTAAGATTATCATCTGCCTCACCTTATGACAATCCACCTCTATGTGCTTTGTTCTCTCATGAAACACTGAGTTACAGGCAATGTGGATAGCTGCTTGATTGTCACAATGCATAGTCATAGGAGTACTCTGCTCAATCTCTAGATGCTTCAAGATCCCCTTGATCCACACCAACTCGTTTGTCAGCTTCAACATGGCTCTATACTCAGCTTCAGCACTTGAACATGAGATAACCTTCTGCTTCTTACTCTTCCAAGTTACCAAGTTCCCTCCAATGAATGTACAATACCCAGTAGTTGATCTCCTGTCCACTCTATCTCCTGCCCAATCAGCATCACAATAACCAACCACTTCTGTACTGCCATTGCAGCCCATCCAAACTCCTTGTCCAGCCGTCCCACTTAAATACCTCAGTATCCTATCAACCATCTTCAAATGATGGACCTTTGGCGCCTGCATATGTTGACTCACTTGATTTACAGCGAAGCATATATCTGGCCTAGTAATTGTCAAGTAGATCAGCTTGCCAACCATCTTCCTGTATAGCTTAGGATCCTCAAACAGCTGCTTCTCTTCAACCTCCCCCTCACGCAGAACCTTATATCCCTCCTCGAGGGGTGTCTTAGCTATCTTTCCTCCAAGCACATCAGTTTCCTTCAACATATCCATAGTATACTTCCTTTGAGACATAAACAAACCCTCCTTTGATCTGCATATCTCAATGCCCAGAAAATACTTCATCTCTCCCAAATCCTTGATGTCAAACACATATTTGAGAAACTCCTTAGTAGCTTGAATCCCTGCCTTATCACTCCCTGTGATAATCAAATCATCCACATACACTAGAATCACAATGATCCCTGAAGGTCCTGTCAAGGTGAAGAGAGTGTGATCTAATTCAGACTTCCTAAAGCCTCTCCCATTGAGTGTTGTACTCAGCTTCCTGTACCAAGCTCTAGGTGATTGTTTCAGCCCATATATTGCCTTCTTCAATCTCAAAACATTCTATGGCTTTACTAGATGCTCAACACCAGGAGGAGGAAGCATGTATACCTCATCTTCTAGCTCACCTTGTAAGAAAGCATTCTTCACATCCATCTGCCACAAATCCCACTCCAAGTTTGTTGCAATGGACAACACAATCCGAACTGTATGTAGCTTAGCTACTGGTGCAAAGGTATCAATGTAATCCTCTCCATAGGTCTGTGTAAATCCTCTTGCAACCAATCTGGTCTTCTTCCTATCAATCTGTCCATTTGCTAGATACTTGATTGTGAAGATCCATCTACTAGATACAGCCCTCTTTCCCTTAGGCAGCTCACTCTCATACCATGTATCATTTTTGATCATAGCACCTGCTTCAGCTCCCACTGATTCTTTCCATTCCTTGTCTAACATAGCTTCTTCATAAGTCCTTGGTACATAACTCTCATCCAGACTAATCATAAAGGCATAATGCTCCTCTGGAAACTCAGCAAAGGAACACACGGCTTGAGAAGGATGCTCCACAGCCTGGGCATTGTAGTACACTCTCGTGTTTACCCAGTTGGAAGGATCCCTCTTTATCCTTGTGCTCCTCCTCAAAGCTTGAACCTGATCTTCAGTTTGCACACTAGCCGGCTCCACTTGCTCTTCTTCTGAACTGGCCGGTCTGACTTGTTCTTCTACACTAGACTGAACCTCATCCACTTCTCCACTAGACTGAACCTCATTGTTCTCAACTTCTTGTGATGTATCTTGATCATGAAGACCTGAATCCTCTTGGTTTTGCTCTTGCTCACCAGATTCAGTTCCATTCCCCCTCTCATGATCAAGAGGAGTTGTTCTTCCAGCTCCACCACTCTGATTGGAAGACTCTCTCCTTCCGGTTTCCTGATCCTGGGATAATCCTATCCCAAGCTTCTCTAACAACACTCTCAGTATTGTTGCCTTATCAGATGGAGCTTGAGACAAATCCTTCAGATTTTCCCACTCCTTTTCTTCATAATAACCTTTTGTTTCAACAAACTTCACTTCTCTAGATACCATCACTCTCCTTGCTTCAGGATCATAGCACTTGTACCCCTTCTGAGTGATAGAGTAACCAATGAACATAGCCTTAGTACTCTTTGCCTCCAGCTTGTTTCTCTGCTCTCCTGGAACCATGACATAGCACACACACCCAAAGACACGTAGATGATCAATGACAGGTTTGCTCTTGTTCAATACCTCAAATGGAGACAGATTCTTCAATATCTTGGTTGGAACCCGGTTGATGAGATAGCAAGCAGTCTGCACAGCATCACTCCAAAAACGTTTTGGGACATTTGCATGAAACATCATCGATCTAGCAACCTCCATCAAGTGCATGTTCTTCCTCTCAGCTACACCATTCTGCTGTGGTGTATAAGGGCAGCTAGTCTGATGCACAATCCCATGCTTGGCTAGATGGCTCTTGAAGGCATTGCTGATGTACTCACCTCCATTATCTGATCTCAGTACCTTCACAGTAGCATTGTATTGATTAGTAACATATGCTTGGAAGTTATAAAAGCTTCTAGCACCCTATCTTTGGATGGGAGCAAGGTGAGCCATGTATACTTAGACTTCTCATCAATGAATGTCACAAAGTACTTCTGGCTATCCCTAGACACACAAGGGGCTGTCCACACATCCGAGTGAACCAGGTCAAAACAATGCTCAAAAGTAGTCTCTGATGTTGGGAACACAGTCCTACAATGCTTTCCTAATATGCATGCTTCACAGTCCAAGTGATTAAATGACATATTAGGCATGATCAATTCAATTGCACGAGCATGAGGATGTCCCAATCTAGCATGCCAAGTCATACTATCAACCCTATCAACAGCACTACTCAAGCATACAGAATCAAAGGGTTTAGAATTCTTAGCCATTTGAAGATGGTATAGCTGATTCTTGATGTCTCCTCTGCCAATGACTCTCTAGTCTTCAAATCTTGAAACTCAACTTCATCAGGTCTGAATACTACTTGACAATCAAGATCAATGGTAGCTTTCTTCATAGATAACAGATTTGAAGTGAACCGGGGCATGTAGAAGGCAGTCGTGTCATTCTCAAACAGTTTGAGCTTTCCCACTCCTTCTATTGGGATCATAGCACCATTAGCTATCATAACACTCCCTGTTGCAGCTTTGATCTCACTTATAAGCCTCCTATCACTGATCATATGATGACTTGCTCCAGAATCAATCACAATGGGTTTAGAAGCTCCGGATTGTATAGCATGCTTCTTGCTTGGTGCTAAGGCTTGTACATGTTTCATGAACACTCCCCATTCCTTCCTGGTGATGCGATCATTAGCTCCACTTCCTTTCTCCTGCTCTCTTAGCACCACACTGTCTTCTACTGATTCACCCATGTAGGCTGAGTAAGAACACTCTCCTCTAACCATCTGGTGAACTACATCCTTGATCCCCTTCAAGCCCATCATGTGTCTTAAGTCATCCGACTCACTCTCCTCTCTCCAAGGTCCTCTCATCATGAACCAAACCTTGGAAAGCTTTCTCAACCTTCTCCTTTTACAGCTTGTACCACCTTTCCACTGAGTTGATCCCTTGTTCTTCCCACACACACCACGCACATGTTGAACAAGCTTACAAATCCCATACACAAGCAGGTTAAATAAAACATCTTGTTCCTGCCTTTCTTGAATCACTTTCGGAACTGATGTGCTTGGCTTCAACACATCTAACTCCGACCATACACATTTCAGCCTTCCCACAAGCTGATACAACTCGCCCTTTCCATGTTTCCAGTCTCGGATCACACCCTTGGCTTCATGAACCTTCAACCTTGCTGTCTGACCTTCTTCAGCAGCTACCTCCTTTAAAGGTTCCACCTTTACTTGAATCTCCTCCAAACTTGCTGTCTGATCTTTCTCAGCAGCTGTCACCATTGAAGGCTCTTCCTTTACATGATTACTCCAAATCCCACAGCTCTCCAAAGCTGTCTTTATCCTGATTAGCCAACCACACTCGTTTTCTCTCTCTTTCTTCTCTTCACATCTTGATCTTGTCTTCTCCACCATGCTTAACTCGTTTGAATCCATCAGAAAATCTCCACAGACTCAAGTCGATCTCAAGCACACAAACAAACACCAAGACACATCAAGAACACCTCAAGAACATCAAGAACACCTCAAGAAACTCAGACTTCATAAACAAGAATCAAACACACTCTCCCCTTTGCGCAACCTGGCTCTGATACCATAAACACTTTTGTGTTTGTAGTGTGTTTAATAATTAATCTGAGTGATTTGTATAATGTTTAGGAGATTAAGAGTTCTAGAGAGAATAAGAACAAGAGAGAGAGACTCAAAACTCCATTAGATTAATTATGAGAGAGTTTACATCAGATATATACAAAAGGAAGAAGCATTTTCGAAATCAATCTAAGGGGATAAGATAAGCATGTGTAGTCAAAGGCCAGGCTGTAAATCCCATGGCTGAGATTGCTCACATGCTTCTAATAGTGCTAAAGCACTCTTCTCCTTTCCAGCCAGTGACAGCCTGTCCAAGTCTCCTCTCTTATCCCTTCCCATACTCAGATCAAGTGTAGACAACCTAAGGTAACCTCTCCTTGCCATCCGAGTTACCCTGGTTACTATGGTAACTTCTTTAGTTACCACAGTAACAATAAAGTTACTGTGGTAACTCTCCAAAGTTATTGTCTGCTCCAAATCTCTTCCTCTCTCAATATATCAAATCTTTATTCTCTCATCTCAACAGATACATGGTATGAGAGTGAGTTACCAAAAGGGAAGAAGGCTGTGACTAGCAGATGGATATTCACAATCAAGTATAAGGCTGATGGAAAGATTGAGAGGAAGAAGTCAAGGCTAGTTGCAAGAGGTTTCACTCAAACTTATGGAGAAGATTACATAGAAACCTTTGCACCAGTAGATAAACTACACACAATCCGGATTGTATTAAGCTTGGCTGTGAATCTTGGATGGGGGTTATGGCAAATGGATATGAAGAATGCATTCTTACAAGGTGAACTTAAGGATGAAGTATATATGCATCCACCTCCAGGCCTTGAACACTTAGTGAAGAGTGGGAATGTGTTGAGATTGAAGAAAGCTATCTATGGGCTGAAACAATCACCAAGAGCTTGGTACAACAAGCTGAGCACTGCTTCAATGGCCGAGGCTTCAAGAAGTCTGAACTAGATCACACTCTCTTCACACTCACGACTCCCTCAGGTTGATTGCACTCCTTGTGTATGTTGATGATATCATTATCACAGGAAGTGATAAGGAAGGTATCATAGCAACCAAGGAGTTCCTTAAATCCATGTTTGAGATAAAGACTTGGGAGAAATGAAATACTTTCTTGGAATTGAGATATGTAGATCCAAGGAAGGTTTGTTCATGTCCCAAAGGAAGTATACACTTGATCTTTTGAAAGGTGCAGGTGCTTATGGAGGCAAGACAGCAAGGATGCCTATGGAGGATGGCTACAAAGTCCCACGAGAGGGGGAGATTGAAGACAGCAAACCTTATCAGGATCCTAAACTCTATAGAAAACTAGTTGGTAAATTGATTTACCTTACCATAACTAGACCTGACATTTTTTTGCTGTGAATCAGGTAAGTCAACACATGCAAGTGCCTAAGGAGCATCATTGGCGTATGGTGGAGAGAATCTTGATGTATCTAAAGGCTCACCTGATCAAGGAGTATGGATGGGTTGCAATGGGAGCACTGAAGTGGTTGGATACTGTGATGCGGATTGGGCTGGTGATAGAGCAGACAGGAGATCAACCACAGGCTATTGCACATTCATTGGAGGCAACTTGGTTACGTGGAAGAGTAAGAAGCAGAAGGTGGTCTCTGCTCAAGTGCAGAAGCTGAGTATAGAGCTATGCTGAAGCTTACCAACGAGCTGGTCTGGATCAAAGGCATCTGAAGCATTTGGAGATTGATCAAGCCGCGCCTATGACAATGCATTGTGATAACCAAGCAGTATCCACATTGCCTCCAACTCGGTGTTTCATGAGAGAACCAAGCACATTGAAGTTGATTGTCACAAGGTGAGGCAGATGATCATCCTAGGAGTCATCCTGCCATGCTACACTCAGAGTGAAGATCAGTTGGCTGATGTGTTCACTAAGGCTGCGAGACAAAAGACTATGGAGTCCATTCACATTCGATTGGGACTCATAGATCTTGGGAAGAGAAGAAGCTGATCCCCTAAGTCATGAGGTCTTTACTCTTTTTCCCTCATCAAAGTTTTGTCCCAATGGGTTTTCTTTGGTGAGGTTTTTAATGAGAAGATCTCATGGCTGTCCAAGCTTAGACTGTCACAAAGCTAAGCTTGAGGGGGAGTGTTGAGATGTTTGAGGTATATGAAAGGGCATTGAGGAGTAAGGACACGAGAAGCAAAGGAGTTAAGGACATGAGAAAGCAAAGGAGTGAAGGGAAAGGGATTGAAGGAGTGAGCTAAGGAATGGTACGGACGGGGCATCCGTACACTGACCGTTACCATGGTTAAACGTAGGACGTAACTTCACCGAGTAACTCGTATGAACCGAGGTGAAGTTATACTCGACCAAAAAGCTATCCAGACGTTAGAGTGGATAAGGGAGGCGCGGCTTGACAGCTAGGACAGGCTGGCAAAGGCTGGAAAGGAAGAGCATCTTGGACTGGATCAGGAAGATGCCCAAACGTGTGGGCAGTCATTGGCGGTTCAAACAAAAGCAAAGGCTCTTCCCTTGACTTCACATGCTTGTCTACTCTTGTGTTTCGAAACCCTAATGTCTAGGACTATATATAATGTAACCTCATCATTAATAAAGATCAGGACAGTTCTAAAAATCTTTCTCTTACTCATGTCACTATGATCTCCATTAGTCTTAATCAGTCTCTTAATCTTTATCTCCTTCTCTAATCATTCTAACTCGGAATGATTCTTACATACCTAAAAACTCATTAAAGAAGTTATCCCACTTTCATCAGGTGATTCAGTTCCCAGTTTGGGAATAGCACAGTTTCGTCGTCGTTCCAAACAAACCAGGATGAATCACTTTGTGAAAAGCTTGATTTGGATACATAAAGTGGTGGAGAATCACCAGGAAGTTTGAATAAATCTCATAGGAGTTGGCATGAAGAAGTTATCCCACTTTCAAATCAGGTGATTCCAGTTTCCCAGTTTGGGAATAGCACAGCTTCTTCGTCGTTCCAATCAAACCAGGATGAATCACTTTGTAAGAAGCTTGATTTGGATACATAAAGTGGTGGAGAATCACCAGGAAGTTGAATAAATCTCATAGGAGTTGGCATGAAGAAGTTATCCCACTTTCAAATCAGGTGATTCCAGTTTCCCAGTTTGGGAATAGCACAGCTTCTTCGTCGTTTCAACAAACCAGGATGAATCACTTTGTAAGAAGCTTGATTTGGATACATAAAGTGGTGGAGAATCACCAGGAAGTTGAATAAATCTCATAGGAGTTGGGATGAAGAAGTTATCCCACTTTCAAATCAGGTGATTCCAGTTTCCCAGTTTGGGAATAGCACAGCTTCTTCGTCGTTCCAATCAAACCAGGATGAATCACTTTGTAAGAAGCTTGATTTGGATACATAAAGTGGTGGAGAATCACCAGGAAGTTGAATAAATCTCATAGGAGTTGGCATGAAGAAGTTATCCCACTTTCAAATCAGGTGATTCCAGTTTCCCAGTTTGGGAATAGCACAGCTTCTTCGTCGTTCCAATCAAACCAGGATGAATCACTTTGTAAGAAGCTTATTTGGATACATAAAGTGGTGGAGAATCACCAGGAAGTTGAATAAATCTCATAGGAGTTGGCATGAAGAAGTTATCCCACTTTCAAATCAGGTGATTCCAGTTTCCCAGTTTGGGAATAGCACAGCTTCTTCGTCGTTCCAATCAAACCAGGATGAATCACTTGTGAAGAAGCTTATTGGATACATAAAGTGGTGGAGAATCACCAGGAAGTTGAATAAATCTCATAGGAGTTGGGATGAAGAAGTTATCCCACTTTCAAATCAGGTGATTCCAGTTTCCCAGTTGGGAATAGCACAGCTTCTTCGTCGTTCCAATCAAACCAGGATGAATCACTTTGTAAGAAGCTTGATTTGGATACATAAAGTGGTGGAGAATCACCAGGAAGTTGAATAAATCTCATAGGAGTGGGCAAGAAGAAGTTATCCCACTTTCAAATCAGGTGATTCCAGTTTCCCAGTTTGGGAATAGCACAGCTTCTTCGTCGTTCCAATCAAACCAGGATGAATCACTTTGTGAGAAGCTTGATTTGGATACATAAAGTGGTGGAGAATCACCAGGAAGTTGAATAAATCTCATAGGAGTTGGCAAGAAGAAGTTATCCCACTTTCAAATCAGGTGATTCCAGTTTCCCAGTTGGGGAATAGCACAGCTTCTTCGTCGTTCCAATCAAACCAGGATGAATCACTTTGTGAGAAGCTTGATTTGGATACATAAAGTGGTGGAGAATCACCAGGAAGTTGAATAAATCTCATAGGAGTTGGCATGAAGAAGTTATCCCACTTTCAAATCAGGTGATTCCAGTTTCCCAGTTTGGGAATAGCACAGCTTCTTCGTCGTTCAAATCAAACCAGGATGAATCACTTTGTGAAAGAAGCTTGATTTGGATACATAAAGTGGTGGAGAATCACCAGGAAGTTGAATAAATCTCATAGGAGTTGGGATGAAGAAGTTATCCCACTTTCAAATCAGGTGATTCCAGTTTCCCAGTTTGGGAATAGCACAGCTTCTTCGTCGTTCCAATCAAACCAGGATGAATCACTTTGTGAAAAGCTTGATTTGGATACATAAAGTGGTGGAGAATCACCAGGAAGTTTAATAAATCTCATAGGAGTTGGCATGAAGAAGTTATCCCACTTTCAAATCAGGTGATTCCAGTTTCCCAGTTTGGGAATAGCACAGCTTCTTCGTCGTTCCAATCAAACCAGGATGAATCACTTTGTAAGAAGCTTGATTGGGATACATAAAGTGGTGGAGAATCACCAGGAAGTTGAATAAATCTCATAGGAGTTGGCATGAAGAAGTTATCCCACTTTCAAATCAGGTGATTCCAGTTTCCCAGTTTGGGAATAGCACAGCTTCTTCGTCGTTCCAATCAAACCAGGATGAATCACTTTGTGAAGAAGCTTGATTTGGATACATAAAGTGGTGGAGAATCACCAGGAAGTTGAATAAATCTCATAGGAGTTGGCATGAAGAAGTTACCACTTTCAAATCAGGTGATTCCAGTTTCCCAGTTTGGGAATAGCACAGCTTCTTCGTCGTTCCAATCAAACCAGGATGAATCACTTTGTAGAAGCTTGATTTGGATACATATAAAGTGGTGGAGATCACCAGGAAGTTGAATAAATCTCATAGGAGTTGGCATGAAGAAGTTATCCCACTTTCAAATAGGTGATTCCAGTTTCCCAGTTTGGGAATAGCACAGCTTCTTCGTCGTTCCAATCAAACCAGGATGAATCACTTTGTAAGAAGCTTGATTTGGATACATAAAGTGGTGGAGAATCACCAGGAAGTTGAATAAATTCATAGGAGGTTGGCATGAAGAAGTTATCCCACTTTCAAATCAGGTGATTCCAGTTTCCCAGTTTGGGAATAGCACAGCTTCTTCGTCTCCAATCAAACCAGGATGAATCACTTTGTGAGAAGCTTGATTTGGATACATAAAGTGGTGGAGAATCACCAGGAAGTTGAATAAATCTCAGGAGTTGGCATGAAGAAGTTATCCCACTTTCAAATCAGGTGATTCCAGTTTCCCAGTTTGGGAATAGCACAGCTTCTTCGTCGTTCCCAATCCAAACCAGGATGATTATCCTTGTGCCTTGATTTCTTTTTTTCTGTCATGGAGTGGTTGGAAAATCTCCACTATTCTATTTGGGATATGAAATGAGAAGTTATCCCATTTCAATCACGGATTCCGCTTTCCCAGTTTTGAATATAGCAACTTTTGTCGTCGTTCCAATCAAACCAGGATGAATCACTTTGTAAAAGAGATTGGATCATTAATTAAAGTGGTGGAGAATCACCAGGAAGTTGAATATAATCATAGGAGTTGGCATGAAGAAGTTTATCCCACTTTCAAATCAGGTGATTCCAGTTTCCCAGTTTGGGAATAGCACAGCTTCTTCGTCGTTCAATCAAACCAGGATGAATCACTTTGTAAGAGAGCTGATTTGGATACATAAAGTGGTGGAGAATAACAGGAAGTTGAATAAATCCATAGGAGTTGGACAAGAAGAAGTGATCCCACTTTCAAATCAGGTGATTCCAGTTTTCCCAGTTTGGGAATAGCACAGCTCTTCGTGTTCCAATCAAACCAGGATGAATCACTTTGTAAGAAGCTTGATTTGGATACATAAAGTGGTGGAGAATCACC